>NW_020956338.1:96473-269205 GCF_003031625.1 Empidonax traillii | reverse complement strand
ATGAATATGGGGTGTTTTTTAAATATTAAATAAAGATATACAAAGAGAAAAGGCACGAAGGAAGAAGGTGCTAAAAACGCCAGGTCATGCAGTGATTCATTACTCTTTTTACTCAATCAAATGTTGCTCAGGTGTCAAAGTGTCAGCATTAAGATCCAAGTGCCTGCCGCTACCAAAAAGAAATCCTGACCCTCCCAGGTTTTGCTCCAGGTAAGACAAGAAGCATAAAGTGAAAGTTTCTTCCCCTAACGTTCCTGACAGGTGACATATTGCACAAATCAGGGCAGCGCCTCAGCAAACTCCTTCAGTCAGATTTATGCCACTTCCATCTACTTTTTTTCAACACACACTCTTCCCTCACTGTCAAGATTTTACTGACCTGGATTTTCAGGACAACATGAGCACAAGTATGGCCCCAGAGGTGACACTTATGAGAACTAATTCTCATTCAGAGGCTGCTGCTCCTCTTTCACAGACTGGGGCACTGGTTCAGGGAGCTGCTGACTTCATGGGAGAACCTGAACTTTCCTCTGAGTGCATTAAAGAGTTAGAATGGGGATGGTGAACACATGAAAAAAGACCAGCTCATGACATGCTCACAAGCAGAAAAAAAAAAAAAAAAAGCCTGTAAATTATCTTCTCAGATACCCATTGGCTTAGGTACGTCTGCCTTGTGGCTTTTAAAGTTCTCTCAATGAAGGGTGCAGATGAGGTAGGTGTGTGTGGGGGGGGAAGAAATAAACTGAAAAATAAAGACGCGTTCTGGTCACACAATTATCCATTAGCAGTGCCAGCTCAGACCTGAGAGCAAAAGGAAAGCCCAAAATGCTCCTTTGCACCTGTGTAACAAGAGCACAACAAGGTGAACATCACTCCTCAAGCAATCCTTCCACCTGCTGGATTCCTCTGGCCCCACAAGCAGAGACACACGAGACCCCCTACCTTGATGTCTGGACAAAGGTATTTTGCTATTCTGAATTACCTTAAACTGAAGCCAAATGCTTTATTTGGAGGAAAGGGCAGAAATGGGATTGTAAATTCTGGTCATCGTCTACAGGTTTGTCTGGTTGGCTTTCACATTAATTTCTTTTTCGTGGTTTTACCAAAAGCAATCTTAATCTTAAATAAAGACTAACCATTAATTTCATTCTTCACTGGCTACTGCTTTTTCATTAACAGGTGATGCTTAAAATAGTACAAGCAATGTTTCCAGAATTCCAATTAAAAAAACTAAATAACAACCATTTTCTGCACGAATCAAAGATTTGTCGTCTCATAAACTGTAATTTCCAAGTGATAAATATGCTTCAGCCACACTCCCTCCCTGCAAGCTACCAGGCACCACATTCCTCATCCAAAAGCTTCTTTTATTGCAGTAGTTATTTAAAAGTCTGCCTAGACGTATTAAAATGTTGATAATGAGAAAAAAAAAATAAGTTTTGACAATGGAACAAAGTATATTACCTGACTTAACAGCATCAATCAGTGGACCTCAGCTTGCAGCTATCACAGTGAGCCTGCGCTGCTTTGAAATAAACTGGTTCATTGGCAGTGCAAAATTTAGCTAGAGGCTAAAAAATTAATACTGCACATTTATCCCCATCATAAAGACACAATGCTGGGAATTAAAAAGGGAGCCTGTGTTACAGGGTGAGCCAGGATAGGATTAAACTCTGTCTCCCTGACTGGGACTTGCATTCTACCATGAAAGCACAATTTTCTGATCATCTGAGGAAGGTCCTGGACAGCAGCATTTGCACAAGTGTCAACTCCATTTGTTTATGAGAAGTTTTTAAATCTTCTTAGGTTTTTTAAATTATTATTATTTACAGAAATACATTTCAGCCTATTGCAAGCAAAGCAAACCTAATCCCCCCTGCCCTGGACCTACCACTATCACCTGAGTTTTAGTAAAGCAAGGATAAAGCTCATCTTAATTCTGGTCACTTAATACCTTCTCATCCCAGGAGGGGAATGGAAGTGCAAAGATATATTGACTCTTCTTTTAAAACCATCCCTTCTACATCAGTTCTATAAATCAGCCTTAATGCAAGTAAGACTAGACACTCATCTGTTGATCTGACAGCACTTTGATCTTGCTTAGCACAGCTGCAAGACCAGCAGGGCAGGGATGAATCACACCTGCTGCAACTGTACCTGCCTCAGCATTCCACTGCATCTCAAATCCAGCCAGTGAGTGGCAGGATGTGCTCCTGAAAATTTGTGGTTTGTTTGGGGTTTTTTTGTTTTGTTTTTTTTTTTTAAAGCCCATAAAAATACCCCAGAAATCATCCATTATTTTTATTTATTTTATTATTTTTGCCTTTTTTTTTCTTTCTTTCTTAATTTTGGTGCCCAGCTTTCACTGGGATTCAAGGTTAACAAAAAAAAGGAAAAGTATAAATGAGACTTGTGAGCAATCACTCAGCAGCACATCCACTCAGGCCAGGTGTAAGAGCAATGAAAATAGTACATGAATACTCCGGGAGGCAAGTCATGCTTTCTGAATTCCAATGAGAAACACATTAATTTTCATTTACATTCCTGTCTGTAGCTTTTTCCTTTTTGCAAGCTATTCTGTTAACCAACTTCATTCTCAGATATCACCACCATATGAAAAGAGATATGTGAAGAAACATTAACAAAGTGAAATATATATATATATATATGCAAGTAATCTAGTCAGAGAAAAATCCCCAATTTAAACTTGACACTCAGTGGATCAAAACTGAGCAGGTTAGAGACAGCAGGTTAAAATGGGAGACTGCACCTCTGCTCAGGTGAACTCAGGAAATCTAATTTACCAAGAACACCAGAATGCATGCAGCGAAATTATTGTAACTGTCAACATCAAACTCTTTGAAATCTCCTGGCGCTATCACACGAGAAAGAGAACTCTTCAGGAACTTTATTTAATTGTAGATGCACATTAGTCATGCTGTCACACTGCTCCTGCTATCACACAACGTGCCTCGGGGTGTGCATTTCGGTTATTTGAGAAACACCACGGCAAGCTAAGCTAGAACGGCGTTTGGGAGGCAACAAATATCTTCCAGTGGGTTCCCTCAGCGTGGCAAAGGGCTCTGAGGTTAAAAATAAATTAGTATAGTTAGTCTTCCCTAAGAGTTCGGGCGTTCTGTGGTGATTCAACCTCTGAGCTGACCTGAGCCAAGCTGTGTTTGCTGAGGGATTTAGAAGAACAGTCACCAGTGATTTAACTACGAATTTCCTCAAGACTCCAGAAGAATTAGTCCTTGCTGACCTAATGTTTCTTCAGCAAAACGTGCTTTCTTTAAACAAAGACAAATAAACACTGGGGGTAAGGGTTGCACTGATGCTGAGAATAGTGTCGCTCCCTACTTACAAGAAACAATGCCAAAAAATCTCACCGTTAATACAGATATCCCTAGGATAATAGCATTCATACAAATATCCCTAGGATAATACCATTCCCTTAGAAAAACAAGCAGAGGAGGAATCTGCCTTCAGTGATCAATGACCTCCTGGTTGGCTACAAACCACCTCACAAGTCAACAAACCAGCTTCTCTGCAGACAAGCCATGTCTTTAAAAAAAGAACTAAAAAAAAAAAAAAACGACCACTGCATTTCCAGGTAAATGATTTATAATGTTTCCTTTGAGATTTTATCATCTATCGAATAATATATAGTTGCTTAGGTAAAATGCAACGACCTCACCCACCATCCAAAAGTGACTCAAAGCACCATCAAGGAAGTTTCTGTCCAAAACATCAAGTACCTCCTTTAACTGAGCACTAATTTGAACGTTATTTATTTATTTATGGCAACATTTACAGACTTGGTGGACTAAATACCAGACTCAGTCGCTGAAAGAGAGCAACCTGCTTCCCCAAACTGCATATTCCAGCAATATCTTCCAATTACAGTGACCAGAGATGTTAAACCATTTTTACAGAGGCAGCAAAATTCGGAATTCCTGTCCCAAAATTCAGTTCCCCCAAACACATGTGTTTCAGCTATTTGGCCTAAAGCATATTTGTTGCTCAACACAGCCACGCTGGTTTCTAAGAAAATGAAAATATAAAACAGGAGAAGCCAGAATTAATAATATTGCATTCCCGTGGGATTTCTTCTCACCATCCCTCTACAGCGAGTTCACTAAACAGTAATTTAAAATTCTATGCATCAAAGATTTATGTGGTAGCTTGGTCTCCAGCTTCTGAAATACATAAATACATTAACAAATACGAAGGATTCTCAGAGATTTATCACAGCTGTAGGAGCTTTAGAAGTTCTTTTTGGGTGTTTTTTTTTCCTCCTCCCACCAGACGAAGAGTTGCAAATCCCAGTCGCTAACAGGGGGGCTGAAATCCTCTGGGACGTCAGAGGGAGAGAGCAGCCAAAGTGCCATGAAAAACACCACCATGACCGCAATTAAAGGTGAGAAATACTGAAATACAGATTCCAACATCCAAAGAAAGGGCAAACTGCACAAGGGGGGGTTCTGGCAGAACGTGATTAGCATTAAAAAACAACAACAAAACCAACCAAACAAAAAAAACCCTCCACAAACTAGGAAAGCTTGGCTATTTTTTTAGATTACCCAACTCACTCAAGACAACCTCGGTGTCTTGAAACCCGGTTCATTGCTTTTGAAAGTGTAGGAAGACCTGCACGTATGTATATATAATATATTCTTCAAAAAAGAGGGTCAGTTTGCAAGCTATTCATCAGCTGAAGGGGCTGAAAATAATGTTATAAACATCTAATAAGTACTTGGCATTTACAAGCTGCCAGGCACACAGCAATCAACATTTTCATTCAAGAGTCTGGACATCTGCCCCTCCGTGATCTGCCTTTTCAAAAATAATAAAAGTAAATACGAAATAAATTTTTGAAATAAGAAGTTATATACCGTGCCGTTCTTTCTGAGGTGGGTTTATGGGGTTATTTTACCCTGGGGGGGGGGAGGGGGGAAGAAAAAAAAGAAAAGAAAGGGCCTGGGTACACTGCTACTTTGGGTAGATAACAGAGTTTTTTTGAGAAAGGTGAAATTTAGCGCTGAGTACCAGTTTGTGGAAATAAATAAATTTGATTTCCAAGCATGTATTTGGTCTAAATGGTACTAGAAGTAAAATAAGGGCAGGGAAAAAACCTGGAGAATAATTCCAATCCAGCCGAAGCCAATAGGGAAGAATTTAATTTTAAATAGCTCCATTAAATATAGAGGTTAATTATTTAATCTGTCAAAGCATTTTGATTCAAAAAACCCCCAAAATCTTACAAGGAAATATTTCTGAAAATAGAGTATTTCAAATTTTCATTTTTAATTAAAACTTTTCTTTCTTTAGACCTGCGTAGAGAGTAAGTAATCTGAATGTAAATAATATGAGGACTTAGTTAAATATTTTGTTACATGTCAATCTGGAACACTTGTGAGAAGGCTGAATAATTTCATCACCATCTCTGTTTTGAATCCATCTGAAGCAAAATACTTTTTTCTGGTTTGGCTGAAGTAAAATTAAAACAAACAAACAAACAAACAAACAAAAACTCTCCTAAGTCACTTTGATTAGACTGCTGTCTTATAAAATGTTGTGTATTTCTCATTAGGTAAAGGCAATTAATATAATCAGTCTCCGAGCAGAGAACCACATTTTGCTGTAAATAACACTGGTTGAAAAGGTTGAGCCTCAGACTATCACTGCTGTCGGCTCTTGCCCTAGCATCTAGAAAGGAACGTGCAAATCACTTAATTGCTACAAATGGGGTTTACAGGCAGCTTGTTGACACCTAAACAGACTCACAGAAGGACAATTACACATTTCTATATCCAAACTCTCTGACTGGGATGCTCATTCCAGATGCAATTCATTAAAAAAACCCACAAACTAGGAAAACAGATGTGCCTGCACACCAGAAATCAAAGAAGATCATTCTTCAGAAAGGGTTAGGAGAAAACCAATATTTTCTGACAGTAATGGAACAAAGCCACTGCATTTCCAGTGAAACCAAGAACAACCTTTTCCACACGCAGAGGGGCAAGATTTTAAGAATTTTTCACCCAGAACTAATGTCACAGTACTAATTCCCAGTGGCTGCTCATTACAATATCACAGCATTAATAGAGAGGGCACGAAAATATACTTTTTTTTTTTTTTCTAAATTCTTCAAATGCCAGCAGAAGAAAAAATGCCTCTCAGGATCCCACTCAAGAGAAAAGGAATTTCAACGGGAAGACAACAAGGATAGGCTTTCTTTTCATCCTCCTGGCTCCCTAGTTTGATTTTGGTGACTGTGGAGTCCAAAGCTGGTTTAAGTGGTCACGGACAAGCCTGCTGACCGTGCAGCAGGAGAAGGGAGACAACTTCCCTGCTTGTCCAATTGAACACTTTTTTTTTTTTTTCTAATTTCACAACACAGTTATTTTACCCAGGCCACAAGGAAAACAAACAAACAAACAAAAAAGTATCTTCTTTAAATGACAAGAGAGATCCTCTGGAATGTTCCCATGAAAACCCAGAAGAGCCCAAACACGAACACCTTTCCACAACGCCGTGTCCCTCCAGCAACGGGCTCTGTTCATTCCGCTGGGTTGAACAGAGTTCATGCTGGTTTTGTGTGGTGTGCCCTCATCTGCCTGCTCTCCGGGGCAGATTCTGATTAACATTAAAACCCATACTGTGTCATGAGCCAAGTCACAGCCAGACTATTCACGTGGCTCCGGAGAGAAACAGGATTCTTTTCCCCCATCCCATCGTCTTCACAGCATCTGCTTCACACTGCTATGACCATTTTCCCCCCCCAGTTAGTTCATGCTGCAGAACAAATTCCTCCTCTAGGACAGATGCTTTTCCATCCTGAAACGCTACATATGCTCCTAAAGCACCAGCAGAAGCCCTTCAGCGAGCTGTCAGATTGGCCAAAACCTACGGGTCCCACATCCTTGGCAGGCGTAAATCAGCCTGGGGTAAAAAAAAAAAAAATAAAAATCAAAGTGAGGAAAATCAGGTCACACCAATAAAACCTTACCTTTATTTCAGACCTGGCCTATGCAACCTGATGTCTTCAACCTAGCAGAAAAATTCAGCCTTTACTAAAAACCAGGTCATTTCTTTTTTTGGGGGGAAAAGGGGAGACTGTGGCACCGGGAAACCCACTCACTTGGGAGCTTCCTTCTGGACTCTCCCTGCGACAGTCCCAGACCAGGCAGCCCTGAGCTGTGCTGCTGTAACCTTGAAAAAAAAAACCATCCACGGCACCTGCCTGTCCTGACTAACAGCCCTGCCCTCAACCATTTGGTGGCAAACATTTACAAAAGGCAGCTAATTATGGGAGTGGTTCAACTGGAGGCAAATCCTCCTCAAGGGGCGACTGACCTTCTCGCCTTGGAGAAGCTTACTAAGAGGTTTAGTGAGGTTATTGTCGAAAAGATTTTCTATGCGAGGGATTTTCTTCATAATCCACGGTCCCAGGGAACGCTGAAAACACACTTTTCCAATTAGCTAATAACCGTAGTTTTATTTTTCAAACTGCTAAGTAGCCACACAGGATGATAAAAATCTGCATTAAGTGACTCATATATACACACACCTGCTCCTACAGAGCATCCCACAGCAGACTGCTACAGAACGAGCACAGAAAAATGACATTAAAGGGAACTCTAAGAGTCCAATTTTGCTCTCATTCAAGATAAAGGAATTTTACAGATCAAACCTCTGGGTACTTCAAAGGTCAAGTACATTTATATTTATTCCCTCCCCCCTTTACTCACCAAAATCTTGGTATTGCTTTTATCAGTCAAGGAGCAAAGCGACAGAAATTAAAATGACATATTTTCTTCTAAATGACATATGCCCTATTCAAAAGCATATATCATGCACACATTTCTTGCATGTATCGCTACTATGAATCCACAAGCAAATGCAGATTGATATGTCCTGAGAAAGACACCCCAACTTCCTCAAAAAAAAGGAAAATAAAGCATATGACAAATGACAAACTCAGATAACGATTAAAACTTGGTTCTTTCGCTTTATCAGGCATAATGTGCACTCATTAGGCAGAAGGAGGCTGGTTTTCCCATCATCACTAATACATCTGCAGGATTCCCTGGCAAATTGAAAGTCATTTTAAAAAAATCACCTGCCACTTGTATTGGCGAAACAATACAAGTAGGAAATACTCCAGAAACCGCTTTTCTGGAGAGAAGTTGTTTTCATTTTGGACACACCGAGTGACTGTTGTGCGCACACAAAGGCCTGAGAACGTTGCCCTCTGAAGCACAAATACATATTGACCACGTTTTACGTTTTTTATTAAAATCTGCAGCAACTTCAGCCCAAACTAACCTGCAGATCTCTGAGGTGAAGTGGTGACACAAATATGAACTATCAGCATTACAAGACCATCCATCCCCTCTTCCCTCCTTTCTGCACCCAGACATCCCCACTCTCACCCTGATCTCACCATTCCCACCAAACCTCTCTGTAACAAGAGTGCCACAAAAACTCAGTGTTCTCCGGGTTTGACAGTTTTAACTGTGTTTATCCATTATAAAATATTCCACAACACGTTTTGCTTGAGGGCACTTGATGCTTTTACCAACATAAATCCTAAAAAAAAAAAAAAAAAAAAAAAAAAAAAAAAAAAAAAAAAAAAAAAAAAAAAAAAAAAAAAAAAAAAAAAAAAAAAAAAAAAAAAAAAAAAAAAAAAAAAAAAAAAAAAAAAAAAAAAAAAAAAAAAAAAAAAAGAAGGAAATGCCAAACAAGTGGAAGATTTCTAGCAGGTGTTTCACCTACAGCAGTGATTTCTCTCTCATTATCAAGAACTTCCTTTTACCCCCCACATGCCACGAGCACACAGAGAATGCAATACAACATCTTTACTAATAGTGTGACATCCTTCAATAATTACCCTGTCAGCTAGATCAGCATGAGAGGAGGACTGATGGCAAGTGAGCAACTCAGGTGAGCAACTATTTGGAGGGGGATGAAGTAATAACAGTCTTATAAATGGATTTCCAATTAGGTAAAAAAATAAAAAAATAAAAAAAAAAAGAAAGAACTCTACGGATTTTCCTCAATTACCATTCGTTTAATGTGCTGCCAGGCTTACAGGCCATACAAAAGCAGGTTTCTGTGTAAAGATGCTTCCTTGGAGAACAGCCTTGGAGTATTCTCAGACAGAATAAGCAGCAGTCATGGAGAGGCTTCTATCCTGCCTCCCAAGACTCTACAACACAACAGAGAGCTGAGCAATAGCCTTCCCCTCGCTGACAGAAAAAGGATCTGAAATCTCATCTGGTGGCTTCAAGACAATTATAAACTAAATAAATGGATACTTTGATTAAAGCGAAATTAATGGAAATATCAAGTGTTGGTAAGAATAGCTTCTCTCTAAGATATATCTGATGTTATTTGACGGTGATTTTAATATATAGAAAGCCTGAAGGAGAGCAAATCAGTCACTCAGTGGTGAAGCCACCCTTCCAGTCAAACACTGGACTTGTAATCCCAGTTTCAGAATACTTATTCTAAATAGATTTAGTTTCAACAATAAAATATTTAGCTTCAACATTCAAAAAATATTCTTCACTGATAATTAAATTAAATTATATTGTGATCTTCCTAAAAAAAAAAAAATGAATAGTGACATTTAAGGTATGTAAACAATAAATGAAACTTCAGTGTTCCAATAGGTCAAAGATCCATCTGTGTGCAATACAAAGCTGACAGTTTCATGAAGTGATACTTGAAAACATAAACTACTGTTACCAAATCCTGTTACCTAATGATGCAGGATCTGCCCTAATTTAACAAAAACATCTGGCTCGGGGATGTCAAGTCACAGCTGGCAGGTTGACTTGTCAAGGATCTCACATCAAGTCACAGGACACTTGCAACACCCGAGGCAGACCCTTCGCTCAGAGTCCTGGGCTGGAGCAGCTCAATGCCACGTTCTCCCTTTCTGATTTTGTACAACAGTGCTGAATGTATAATCAAAAACTGAAACCTGATGTTAGGAATTTGTTACTCAAACTGGAAAGTCAAGTATTCCAAAATTAGAAAGTGTTCCTCTTACAACAGCCTCTGATTGCAGACCCTTTCCTCCAAATCCTTGCCTTACTCAGCAGAGGGAGTGGATAGCAATCAGGAATTAAGATGTCTGTTCACTTTACAGTCATCTCCTTCATACCATATATTTGCCATATTTGCACCAGGTTTTAGTCATGAGTTCTTGTTTCATGTTTATCACTGAGGATGCTGTCCCTGACAAAATTGTCTCATCTGTTCCCTAAATGGAAGAAAAAAAGATGAGTTTTTACATCAGGAATCTGAGGTACAAGGAAAAATAATGCCAAAATTCATCAACACCGTGTTGCTTTTGGATATAAACTTGGAATCCCAAGAACCTGATTTATCCAAGTATGTTGCACTTGGGATGTCAGATTTCAAAACAGATATTAATTATTCCTTTTCTATATTGTCTTTTGAGGGAAGCAAGCATATTCTGATAGTCAGGAAAACATAAATTGAAACATAACTGACATATCTATAAGTATATGGTATCAGGAAAACTAAAAATATTCAAATCCTGTGATAGACCGTGTATTTTTCACATCCTTACAAAGCAATCTACCTTTCTTTCTCTCTGGCAACATCCTCAAAGACATTTTAATTCATACCTCTCTAACTAAACTCGAAATACCTGTATTCATGCATTTAAGCTTTGAAAGCTGCTGCCCTTCTTTCAGATTTGAAAGATGCAGGAAGGCTCTGCCAGTTGTTCCTGATAAAACATCTCATCTCCTGTAAATGTCGCCCTGCTTATATCCCCAAACCATCCCACAGTTGCAGCAGTGTCGTGAACAAGGGCAGTTGAAAAAGCACAAAGGCCATCACACAGAAAAACAAGCAAAGCCAGTTTTTCTGAAGAAAAAAAAAAAAAAAAAAAGGCAGCAAAACAGAAAGCAAAGCCTTTGCATTCTCTAAAAAAAAAAAAGAAGCCTTTAAGTTGTCAATATGGAGAGCAGTATGTTCCACTTCTATTTCCAGTGGACTTGCTGCAAGATGGATAGGTGTAATCATTTCTGGTGAATGAGGAAAAAAGCAGCTACTGATTGCAAGGGGTTAAAAATAGCTGAATCAAGTCATTTAAAAAATCATTAGTATTTGTATCTTCCTTTGTTCCTGTTGAATGCAACAAATATCTTATTTAGCAGAAATATTCATGGTTAGGAGATGATTTCTCTGCAGAAGAAAGTGAGACAAATGGCATATTTTTAGGAAATGCTATTAATTTACGAAGTGGGCTTTGATGTGCCTCCGATTATCCGTATTCCTGGCTTGCCCACAGCTACAAAAATCAGTGCTTTTCTAGAGGAACTTGATATGTGTGCTTCATTTTTCATACCACTCAGCATTAAACCAGGAGGCATGATTGTTACCCTTCTCTTCAAAAGACTTTCACTCATCCAAGCAATAATTTCATTTAAACACCACAAAGGGTTCAGGAAGGAGTTTGCTTATAATGTAAGCCAACAGCATATTTGGCACTGATAAATTAAATGTGGAGTTACCTCTGCTTCACACACTGGAGCCAAGGATCAAAGCAGGGTCAGAGCTGCTGGATCAGTCACTTCCACCAAGTCAAACTGGTCAGATTTTATCTGTCATCAATCCATGTGAAACCACTGATGGTCTAAGCATGCCAAGGGAAGACCTGTCCACTTTAATATTGCTTCACAATCCCTTCAAGGAGCGCATATTCTTAATGGAAGCAGGCAGGTCGTGTTCTGTTGCAATTATTTAGCATCGTCATGATCATGTACGTGCAATCAGCTTGCTTGGAAAGTAGTTTTTAAGAGAGAATTTGTGATTTCTCTTTGGAATTGATTTAAACACTTTTTAAAATAAAATAAAAAGGACAAAAGCAATCCCTTTGAAGTAAATTCTGGCTGCAGTACTTGAGTAGCACTGTGGTTGTGGGCCCTTTCTATCCTCAGGCAAGGAGGAAAGGGGGCATTGCCCAGGAAAAGGGAGCTTTCCTGAGCCAGAGCAGAGGGAAGTGGGTGGGAGGGGCAGGCCAGAAGGAGATGGGGAGCACGTGGGTGGTGCGTGCAGGCAGGGAAAGTGTGAGAAAAGAACTGATGTGGCGGCATCAGAAATTTATGCATCCGCACATTTTACACAAGCCATCTCCAAGCACAAGCTGAAGTTATGCTCCATCTATGCAATGTGAGAGTGAAGCCCTAAAACCAGTCTTACTGGGTGGACAACAATGAAGTAAGAAGAAAGATTTGGACTTAAAATGGCAAGCTGAAAAAGGACAATAGTGCTGGCTGACATGGGATGATAGATTTATTATTAACTGAAAGGATCAAACGAATGCACCTTAAAAAAGCAGGTGACAGAGCATGTGAGAAAGACTAGAATTTTTTCTAAGGCTATCTCAGAAGGAAGTAGACGCTTTCACAATACATATTAGATATAATACACACAAAAAAGTATTAAATAAAACTACTGAAATATTCATTATAGAAATACAAGCTAAATCAGAATGTAAAGAAACTCGGCTTTCCCTCTAGAAATGAGGCTGCGAGAGGAAGATTTTTGGGGCAGTAGCTTGGCTTGCATTCTGACACTCAGAGCAAGCAGATATTCACCTGCATGTTACCAGCTAAAAGTGCACATGCTGCAGTTATATTCCACTCAGAAAGGTGTTTTTTAAATGGTTGCCTTAGAAATTCACTCACCTACATCAAAGTCACAGAAGGTTTTGGTACCACAACAGCCTCTGCAAAGACAAGACCTCGTCCTGTCGTTATATCAGCTCCTACAAATCTGAGACTCACAAATCAAAACTCTTTATATGTTTTCTCCAAGCTACAAACGGGCTTTAATTAAGCATGTAGTAGTTAAATCGGAGATCAAAGATGCTTTCATTTTGTGTATCCTGTATATTCAGCACCCACGGGAATCGTGTGAGAGATTCCTGCAAAACCTGAAATGGATTTGGGACTCCAGGGCTCAGCTTTGGACGAAAATTCATTGTGTAAGCCTCTGGACAATAATTCATCTGTCCATGGTTTTGTGCCCCACTTCCAGTATGTGTAAAAAGTGATCCTTTGAGAGGCAGTGGTCTCACTTGAATGATTTTAATGTTTACAGGAATTCAGTGCAATTCCCAAATAAAGGGATGACAAGCACACCAGGGGGTTGGCACACATCAGCTTAGCAAACCTTTCCCTGGGCAGGCAGAAGAGTGAGGTGTTTCAGGTCTGAGAAGTGTGGGGATTTATTAGGGGAGTTCCAGCAAGGGCTGTGACAGGGCAACACACTAAATGAGAAAGATGCAAAAAACCCAAAATCCTAAACCTGCAAAAAGAATTCATTTTCAGTGTTACTGTAGAAACCCTGATGCATAAGAATTCACAAGCACAAGACCCAGATCATGATTTAGTTATTCCAGAAAGTTTCTGTTTACCAGAGTGAGGCAGATGATCAGTTAGTATAGTAAAGACTTCCATGCAGTTCCCTGGAAAACAGCTCAGGGTGATAAAGGAGGCACAAAATAAACATATCTTATAGGAAATTCACTGGCATCACACACACAGTTTTAGAGCTGCTGTTTTAAATCCACTGCAAACAGTCAACGCTCCCATCAACCAAAAAAAAAAGATCTGCCCAAAGCATCTAGAATTTGCAGGAGGTCTATCCTGGTGAGATTGACAGCCTAGGTCTTTCTCTCGGATTTGTTACTCAGAAGAACACTTGTATCATCAAAAAAATTGGGTCTTTGAAGTGGTCTTCCTATAATGAATCTCACTATTTTTTAACCAAAGGGTATGGAAACTGCAGCACACAAAGGTTTTAAAAATCTGCGTTCAGTTGGACCTTTGATGCTGTGACTGAGGCAACAGTGGATAAAAGAGTAATAATTTAGTATTGGAAGGCACAGAAGGATTCATTTTGCAGCACGCAGAATCTAAGCAACGCTTCAGTGATTTATTTTGTGGCCTCAAATAATTAAATATTGAATAAGTAAAGAAACCTTTTCAGATTTTGTTTTCCAATGAAGTCTGCAACGGCTATTTTTTGGGCTTGCTGTTACGTAATCGTTCCTGAATAAGAGTTGCAGATGCTACTGAATGGAATCAACATTCCTGTCAAGAAGCTGCAAGATCTTCCTTCCCCTTCTGTCCCTTCTCCCTTGCCTGAGGGTACAAAGTGACCACAACCACACTGGGCTTGCCATCAAGTGCGACAGCCAGGATTTACTCCAATTCCACGGCTCAGAAAATCCTTTTATCAAGTAAGCTCTTCCGGGCAAAGAGCTCTGAATTTTCTCCCCTTCCAGCGCAGGCAAGCCTTGCAGGTGGCAATGAAAAGAACTGAGTTATGAGTCTGGACCCCACCAGCCATAAAGATGAGCTGTGCAGCAGGGTGGGGCTGTTTGGGGCAGAGGAGGAGCCATAACTCATCCTCACTTTCAGCTATTCAGTCACAACACTGGCAGGACATTCCTTAGAAGTGGCAAGAAAGAGAGCCAAGCCAGTGAATTCTTTCAGGTGTCCTGTTAACTTAAAGCTTGTAAAAAAAGTAGCCCATGGATTAGTGGAAGCTTTATGATGCCATTGAACTGGTTTAGGCTGCCCTTCCACTCATCAGGTCTCCCTATGGGCAAATACTGTCTGAAAATTAACGACTGTACGTACGTCACAAAATAACACCGGTAGATAGACTAAATTTGTGTTTATCTCTTCTGTGCAGGAAAAAAATTCTACAGCAATAAAAGACATTAAAGCCAAAAAAGTTGTGCTAACACAGACTTACTACGTCCCCATGAGCACAGATTAACACCTCGGGTAGCTGGTGAGTGGGAAGTTGCCTAATAGGCGACAGCCAGCAAGCTGGTAGATGTGTCACTAGAGCTACATCGGCAGCTCTATAATGAAAAGATTAGATATTGGTTACATTTTGTCAGTCTTTCCCAAAGGACTTATAGCTCCGTTTCTGTCCCCGGGCTAGTACATAATCATCATCCAGTCAGAAAATCTGCATTATGTGGTGCACTGGCGTGTATCCACAGTGGGATGGAGAAGCCTGTTAGTCATGCCATGGAAAAACCCATCTGTGAGATGAAAGTGAAGTTGTGAAAGGGCTCATGAGCTAGGACCAATAAATAAAATGCTTGTTCTGTTACCAAGCACTGATTCATCCTTCTAACCTCTCCACATTATCAAAATTACTGTTACAGGCAACAAATGCAAGAGCAGCATTAGGTGATACCCTCTCAGACACTACAATAATGGATCTTTCTACCTTATGTTGGCAGCAGGAGAAGCTCTGAGCTTTTTTGTCCAGAGCAGTGAATTTGTCAGGCTACCCAGACAGAAACGGATCACCAGCTCCATGTTTTTCTTTACAGCCCAGATTTCTTACACCAGTTCTGTCTGCTCCCTCTTCATTACGTTCAAAGGATTTTTATTTTTTTTTTCCTCCACACAACCCATCTCTATTTTTTCTCCTGTTGCTGAGTGCTTGCAGGGCTGATTTAGTGGGCTGTGCCTATCCCAGTCAGATGTTCTTTCCTGATAACTCCTGAGTTAACCTCCAGAAGATGCACTGCTTCTGTCAGTTTATAAGGTATGAGAACAGCTAGTCTAGGAGATGGTCCTTCAGATAGCAAATGATTTTTAGTAAAGCTAATTCACAAAAAAAAAAAGTGGTAGACAGGACAGAGTAGTATTTTTTTCTACCTAGACAAAGCTTCAGACTCGGAAAGTGAGTGTTTCCAATGACTGGAACACCCTTAACAAGATCACACTGAGAACAAATACATAGATGTATAAAATAAAATACAGAATGAGGCCAAGAAATGCAACAGCTAAGCTATTCCATAGTATGAGTATTTAAAGAGAAGCAATAACCTATGCTAAGATTGTAACAGACTGTTCTTATAGCAATCCCACTAAACCAGCCTAAACACAGCCCAACTTCATTTTGAGGGTCCAGGTTTTGTACATTTTTCCTGTCCCGTTTCCAGCACTGGATTTTTTTTAAATTTCACAGAAAGCATTTGAACACAGAATTTCTTAGGCTTCTCTTGCTCTTCCACAACTACACTATAATTTATGTAATTTATAATTATTGTTCCATTTCTCACTTAAGTGCATCAGATTTTCTTGCAATTTATTTTATTTGTAACAAAAATCTAAAAACAGTTGACGTATTAGAGTGTAAATGTACCTACTAATGGAAAAGGATTCACCACAGATGTTGAGTGATGTCAGATGATCAAATTAGGATTTCCTTTGTCAATAAGGAGTATCTGCTACATCCTCTACAGTGCTCTGAGAGTAACTTGAGACCAAATCAGGCTACAGCATCTATAGGACATATCACAAAAACAAGATGAAATGTCTTATTATCACTTCTGCATACCCTGGAGAATGAAGTTTGAGGTTCTGTACTGATTTACCCCCAGAAGATATCAACTCAAATACAACTGTGGTTAAAAAAGATTTTCCACCACTAGGGAAGGATGGCCAAGCACTATCAAGGATTTACCAAGCTCTGAGTACGCTATAAAATGATTGCCCCCCATCTCCACCCTCACACTAAAGCCAGCAAATATTGTGAAATAATGTGTAAGTTACCTGAAAAAAATGTGATTTTGGGTTGCATGAAACAGTTCACAAGTTCCATCAGTCTTTTCAGAGAACATTTCATTAAGGGCACTGAAAATTTCAATGTTTTTGCCCTCAACCGCGTTAGTCGAATTTTCCTGCTGCCAGCAGTCCATCTGAGAACACCCTGGCTTGGAACAAGTAAATAACAAGTGACAGGTGTGACTCAGCCAGCTCTAACTAAAGCTGAAGCAGTACAGTAGCTATTGACAGGCTGAGGAAGAAAAGGGGAGAAAGTAGAGTTATGGCAATGGTCTCAACTTCAGGGTCCAAGGCATGTCTACACAGCCAGCAGGTTGACTGGTGCAGCCAGGCCTGATTCACAGGGGGGGCAACAGCAGCAAAGGGATGTTTTTATAAGAGATAGAGAATGACAAGGCTATAGCAAGGTGTTCACACTGTGCCTGGCTGCAGGGCAATCAGTCCTGGCCAATAATAACTCCATCAGCTGTCACTGGCAAATAGCTGTGTTTTGTTTCTGACGTGAAACTGGAACCTTTCAGGTGTACACAACGAAAACCCCTGATGAATCTGAAGTGTTAATGGAGTCCACAGCGCTACGTTGCCTTTTCAAAATAAGTCTAGCTGCAAAAAATTCTTGCTGCAGCTTGGAAGGGACAGCCTGTTAAGGCTGCAGGATTGCTTGTGATGGTCAGCATCACCTCGTGTTTCCTCTGTTGTCTACTGGAGTTCTTCTGACCATTCACGTAATTTTGTTCCTGCACACCGACTGGTTCAATGTTTCGGTTGATTTAAGAATTACAACTGACATATTTTATCCTGTCAAGGAGCATTTGCCTCTTGAGGAAACTCAAAAACTGGAAGCAAGATACCAGAGGGATATTACTTCAGTGACCCTGGAGCAGGGAGACCTGCACGGTGCAAACCCCTTGATATCACTCGACGTCCAAAGGACAATAGCAGGACAGGAGGGGATATAGAAGCCAAGAAAAACGACAATGGAAATGTTCAATCAGGTCAAGTGTGCTGTATCAGTAAAGAATAGGTTTTGACCAAACAGAGCACTGCTGTGCAATGGAGGGGAGCTACCAGAGCAGGGGTGAGAGTCTGTGGCACTGACAAACCACAGGTACTGCTCGCTGCTGCCACTGGAAATAACAGCTCCAGGAAACTGCAGTACACAAAAAAAAAAATAAAATAAAAAAAAAAAAAAAATTCAACACAACACAGGTGCTTTGCCTCCTGAGAAGATCACTCACGTTAGCAGTGAATTGTACTTAAAACTAAAACTCAGAGACCCTTCAGAGTGGGTGCCTGGAAGTGGCTGCGTGCTAAACCCTGTGAGCAGCATCACAAAATACCTGAGCTGTGCAAAGCCAATTTATTGCAAAGTATTTTGCTGCAAGGCGGCAATAACATCTACTTGCCTCCCTTCTCAGTTTTGCTGATAGTAGTTTTTACATGCTACTGGATCACTCTATGAAATGACCCGTGTTGGAATCATTAGGAAACAGTTCAGGTTTTTCTACATTAATGGTTGACGCAATAAACTGTGTCTTATTTAACTGCTCCATTGTCAGAGCTTGTAAATATAAATTTTCAGAGCTGCCTTTATTTCTAATGGCCTTAGCCAAATCGCATGGGGATACCTCCAGTGTAAATTAGAAACTTACTTAATTGTCCTGTGGAATATTTCTGATTTGTGGATGGATGGTGAAAAGGGAGGTGCAAGGCCAAATTTTACCTCCATGTAGCTGCACAGGACGCAAGGCAACTTGAGCTAAACCACTAGGAGTAGTGTTGAAAGATTGATTTTGAATGCCCCCACACCGATCACTTTTGGAGCTGCACTATAAAACTCCACCTTCCTTTGGTCTAATCACATATAAAAGCCGAGTCCGTGATAATATAATCACATATGCCCAGTCTCAGATCTCTGTTTCATTCCAGCAGTTCTAAAAACACACCTCCAACCTGCTCCACATTGGAAATACCCATCAGGGAACCCTGGGTTTTAAGCTCAGATCCTGCTCCCTTTGTCCCCACACGTGAGGAAGGGGTTGGTGGCAGGATGGGGTCAAACACTCCCAGGGGCAGCACCAGTGACAACTCGCAGTGCACCACAAGCACTCCACGTGTGCCTGACTTAAATCCTCTGCTCTGATGCAGGACCTGAGTGTTGCCCTCTGGGAAGGAAGCAAACCATAAACAGACACGTTAAATATAATTTTGGTATTAATTTCACAAACTGCTAAGGAGAGATTCTCGTCTTGGCAGCGATTCTGTGATTTTAAGTTTCGTATACTGTGTCACTTTGTTTTGCAGGTGACCTCCAATTCTGCAAAGGCTTTTAGGTGTGTTGTTATAAATTTAAGTCTGAAATGAGCTGACCTGCTTAATTAGGATGCCTAATGGAGTTTAATGGAACAATTTAGCGCTTCAGATTCAGGTTTCTGATTTCTCAGCTCTACAACAGAGACACCTATAAATTGTATTTATAATACTGTACAATTTGGTCACATCTACAAAGCCTGTTTCCCACAGGTGTATTCATTTCATGGAAATCCTGATGTTTTTTATTTCACTGTTACCTTCCTGGAAAATCTTTCCTCTCTCTCTCTCCCCATGCTTTGGAGGGAAAAATGTATTTGGTAATCTCAGGTCTCCACAAATTGGTGGCCTTGGTTTTGCTGCAGAGCAGCACCTCTGGTGGCTGGTGCATCACCTGGAGAAGGCACAGTGTTCACCTGGGCAAAGCTGGAGCGTTTGACCACCCTCACAGTAAAAGAGGTTTTTCTGCCAAGGAGAATGGTGCTTTGGCACAGTGAATAAGCTGAGCTTGTAAACTATTCTTTTATGGTAAGACACTATGAAATTGTTCAGCAGAGTTTTCTATCTATAGAACCCTTCAGTGACCCTATAGGAATTTACAGAGTGCTCTCTGCTGAGCTGCAGAGATTTCAAAGAGAAGTTTGATTTCTATAAAATCCACCAATTCCACCCTTCTAAAATTCTACAGGCCTATTCTCCCGGGGTTCATTATCCCAGAAATCCAGGTCAAGAGCGGTGTTCACCTTCCACTCCCTTCAAACCTCAAACTAACTGGAATAGATATTACACACACTTCTCCACAGCATGTTCTGCAGTTGAGCAGATGCCCTGCTAGGCATTAGTGTGACCACTGCAAGTGCTGCAGGTGATATTCAGAGTTTTATTTCAATAATGAAGGAAAACGATCTAATCTGAGTATAGCAAACTGCCACAGGAGACTTGTTCACTATGAACTAGATGTAAAGGTAAATACCACCTAACTTTCCCAGCATATTAATACATTTTCAAAAAGGGCTGATGAGAGCTTTTGATGCACCAGGAAAGTCCATGGGTGAGGGGCAGCCCAAATCACAACTGCATTTGTGATGTCAAATCCAGTCATCCATGCCATGAAACCACAGGAGGAGCATCCTCCTAGGAGGGAAGGACAGCACTTCTGTTCCTCTCTTTCCTGCACCAGTGGCTGAGTCATCCCAGCCTCAACAAATATTCTGTAATTAGAGCTGTTCGTTTTATCAATACTGAAGAGCTCCAGAGAAATGGCTGTAAATATTTATTGCCATTGCAAGACTGGAATACTTTCACCGCGCTGCATCCCGCCAGGTAACCTCCTTGGCAGCTCGTCCAGAGGGAAATGAAAAATCTCCCTCTGAAAGGGAGAGCCAATGCTGTGAAATCCTTTTAATAAAGCATCGTGAGTCGTAACCAGTTGAAGACTTTAAAAGGCAAGAAATGCCCCACTGCTGATGTGCTGGACTGGGACACGCGAGTTCAACTCCCAGATCTCATCTACGGCTTTGATCACGGCCCAGTCAATGTGACAGGTGGTGCCATATCAGAAGCATCACTGGTAGGGACTCCTGTAGCTCAGGTTGCTGATTTTTTTTTCTTTAACAAAATTAAGGGTGAAATTTGCCATTCTGTCCTCTCAAAAATTACAACGGCTCTTTCTTTGAGAAATAGAAGCTTACAGATGCTTTTGAGCAGGGGTGTGAAATACTGAAATGTGTCATTTACTGTCCCTATGATTATCCAGCCAAATCTGCTTGTTGCAAGCCTCTGAAAAATGACAATTCGCTCATTCTAAAGACCTGTTAGAATTTGGCAGCATTGTCAAAACTCCCTCTTCTCAACACATATTCTAAATTGGGCCTCTGATTTCTCAAACTAGACACTCAGAGTAGACTCAAATTTGGTTTAAATTATTCTGCATTAGCATCGTGAGCAAACTCTCTTGTGCTCACTCTTTACATTCAGAAGCACCAAGCCTATCTCAGCTGCCTTGTCCCAAGAACCCTTTCCCTTTTTGCATTTATTCTCCAAGGTAAAAAAAAAAAAACCATCTTCCAAAATCCCACGAGTGAGAACAACAGTCTCACTGATAACAGCCCTTGTTTTACAGCCCTGGTTCATTCCTAGTTCATATAAAAACCAACAGCAGCAACAGCTTCCCCTCACCACCAAATGGTTCTCAGGCCAGAATGTTGTGCATTAAGGTAATGGCATTTCTTCTTTCCAAATATATGTCCACAAAGGGGTGGGTGAATCATACAGGGATAAAAATTTACAGTACAGTTCCAATGCATTAAATACATCACATTTTACAACCCTACTGCTCAGGCCACTATAAATTCCCCAGGGAATGCACATACTAAGCAATACACTGAACAAAATTTAATCTATTAAACAAATATTTTGATCTACTAATTTTAGAATGACCCTTATCTACTTCCACATATGACAACTCAAAAAACCCCACTACTTTTAATTTTAAATGAAATAATGATTTATAGGTGACAAGAAATGGAAGCCTTTAAGACAGATCTAGTTAAATTACGTTACTCCACAATTTGAAATGCTGTGTGGTAGTACTACACAAGCAAGAAATAATCATGAGTTATGCAAGCAACTGTTAAAATCTCTTTACCTTGGTCACAAATTGTACAGTGTGAGCTGCACTGGGTACATTTGCAACTTAAAATCCAGTAACCTCATCACTTAACTATCAACTTATACAGTTCTATAATAGTTCACTTATTTCATTTCTGCAACAGGCAATTCTGCTAAACATGCAAAGCAGGCCACAGTTAGTAAATCATGACGTACCACATGGCAGTGCTAGGACCAACCTGGAGTGCTGTCCACAGCAATTCCATAAAAACAGTAACATGGAGGTGTCTCCAGCCTTGATCAGCAATATTTAGCCATTTTCAGTAAATTAATAGCAAATGAATTCTGCTTGCAATGCAGAAAACTCCCCACACTGGGCACTGGTGGGAAGATGCATGGAAAGTGCTCCAAGTGCCTTATTCCACCTCCTCCCTGAGCCCATCCAGGTGCTGGGCCCTGAGGAACAACCTCTCTGAGAGGTTCAAAGAAGCAAGTACAGAAACAGGTATCACATGTCACGACAAAAAAATTACCAGGTGTATATTAAGGTCAGAATTCCTAATGCAATAAACTGTTAAAAATAGTAACAGTGTCAATGCACACCTTGAGGCATTAGTGTACTACTACTCGTATCATAAATGACACTCTAATAACACAGTGAGTACACTGAAGGTGAGGGGAATCAGCACTGCCATGAAATCAGTACGAGATTTCGTAGCTGTATTTAGAAATGAACTCATTAAATATCCAAAAAAAAAAATTAATGATTAGCCCTGCACTACACGATTTTCCATTTTGAAATGAATGTGAGTTTATTTTACACCGCGCTTTCAGTCCAAATATCTGCCATAGCAATTTGATCTAATTGGGTTTTTCTGTTAATTTCTGGTAATCATTAAATTACTTTCAGTGCTACAAGTAATAAAATGCTGACTCCATTTCACTGCTGACTGACACACTCTGCTCAATGTATCTTGTTCACTATCAAGATTTAAAGTCTGTTCACACAGTTTGACAACTCTGCAAACCCTAATCCGGCAGAATTGAATATAATTTCTGAGGATGAGTAGCAGCCTACCTTAATGTTATATTTTACAATAACTGCCTAGAATTCAGTAGTTTCCCAACTATTAGAAATGCCAGAATAAATTGAGTTTGTCGAATAAATTCAAAGAGGCTTGATTAAAAAAATGCCAACTTGGCATAACAGAAGGCATTCTTCGAGAACCTTCGTGTAGTCTCTCATTTATGTTTGCAAAATAATAATTGGAAAGCAACCCTGAGCTTCTGAGCTTAGTTTCCCATGTTCTCAATCATGTAATGCAATGTCAACATTTATGGAAAAGATTAATTTAAAAAATGCCCCATGTCCCTGAAATAAATTGGCTCTGCTCTCAGCTAGTGGAAGGCATATATTTTCTCACTTGAAAATGCTGTCATCACCAGAGAAAGCATCTCTGGGGAGAGGGAGCAAAAACCAGTTTTGTGGTGCCAGAAGATGTTCCCATTTTATTCCTGAACACCTGATATAGGAGCTACATTGCCTGGATAAATAAGATACCCATAGAGTAATTTGGAAATCTGAGTGGAAAAGGAAAAACTACTCCAAATTAAACTCAAAGCAGCAAAGAAGGCTTTGCCCGCATCAGCAGCAGGTGAATTAGTGGTAAAAAGCCCAGGTTTAGAGAGATTTGTAATGAATAAATACTAATAAGTTAACATAGCCAGTAGTGATTCTCTATTCACTACCTTGATCGCTTCCATGAGTGGTAATTCGTGATTTCCAAAATCTCCCTTTGCTCATGTTTTTCCAGGCGGAAGAATTTTAATGTGCTTCTTCCTCACGAAGCAAAGGCCGAGGATGATGATGGTGATCATCAGAGAGTTGAGCAGACAAGATAAACAAAAAAAACCAAACAAAAAAACAAACAAAAAAACCATCTCCCCTAACAAACATGCCACCATCCCTGCGTTCCTGTCACATGAATTCCGTTACCGAGCACCAAGGAGAGCGGTGACACAGGGAACGTGCACAGCCGTTCTCCGGCCATGCACTGGTTAAATCACACGTGCAAAGTGTTTCTGACACCTCTGGTATGAAACTCCGCAGCATCTGCAGTGCTGCTGCTTATTCCATAGGCAGGAGCAGCCCTTCCTCGGAGCTAGACCAGCCCTGGATGTGTGTGTGTGTGGAATGTGTGCTGCAGCCAGCACTGCAGGGAGCTGCAGCTGGAAGCCTTTCCCAACCCTTCCCAGTTTTCAAGACGATTCCGCGAGGGGACAAACAGGTGTGATAATTTCCAGTACTGCTGCCCAGTTCTCACCAGGCAGATGCCCTAATGCAGTTGTGCGTGGAGGAGCTAAAAGGGCAGTTTGGAAGGAAGACAAAGTCCGGAAAAGTAAAGGAGCAGCATGAGGTTAAATATCCTGCAAACGTTGAAGAAATCCTGCAGACAGTTTGATGCAGTGCCCCAAATCGGTGCCTTGCAGAGGTGTAAGCCTTTTGGCCAGCCAGGGAGGACAGCCCTGCCTCTCAGTGCAGGGTGAAAGGCAGACGTGCACCCACACGCAGAGAGCGAGGAGGAGACGCTGCTCTGCTGCAGAGCCCTCTGCAGCTACACCAACCTGTGTGAAAGCAGCGTGGGTGGCTCTCAAGTCAGATGCAAATCGTGAGTGAATACAAATTTGAGGAAATAAATATAGGAGAAGAGCTGGTTTCCACTTCTTTCATATCTTCTGAGATTGCAGTGATTGTTAATTCATTAACATAAATCACAGAGCCGGGCACCTTATATTAGATCAAATATTCATGAAAGCAGCAGCTTTAAAGCTACCACCTTCAGAAAAACAGATGCTGGCCTTACAGAAACACAGGGGGAAAAAGGAGAGATTTAGAAAAACGCATACATTTGCATACAAGCCATACATTTACATACAAATACATGCCTTTACTTAACATGCTAGCTTAGCTACCAAAACATCCACACGAAAGAGCATGAAATACATACGAGTACATGCATAGGGCAAAGATTCTTTTACTTATAGAAGGGGCATCTGTGCATCTCAAGAGCCACAGGTCAGCCAGAGGAGTAAGCAGCAGTCTTTGCTCACGGGCAGCCCCGAACAACTCGAGCATATCGTGTCAACTCTGCCTAACTACTGCAAAATTCATGTTGGTTTGTCCCAGCTATTTTTAAGCCTTTGGTATTAGCAACATGAAGGGCTGGCGCTTTGTATTGAACACCAAAGGCAGGTAAAGATACTTTGAGTTGAACAAATGCTGCTGGAAGAATGACCTGCAATACGTAACCTTGCAAACAAGACCAGAGAGAAGCCAGCGCCTGCACGGATGACAAAACAAACATGGAACTAATACAGCGCTTGGAACAATTCATCACAAGTGCCTGAGGGGCAGATTTACAAATGAGGCGTGTAAGTGCCTCGTAAGACTCGCAGGAGCTGCCAGCTCTGAGAGCTGCCTAACACCTACTCGCTCGAGAAGCCACCGGCCCCTCGAAGAGGCAGCGCAGTTTCTGTGCCCAAATTACTCCAGGGACCTTGCAGGTTCCCATCTGCAGCTGTAGGCACCCAAATGCCTTTGCAGCTCATCAGTCAGTGCTCTGGTAACTACTGACTCACTGAGAATTACTGAGCGCTGCCACCTGAACTACCTGTGGTACTTTTAAAACCGAGCCTTGGAGGTCTCCTCGGGTACTCGTAAGTATGGATTTCCTTTGACAAAAAGCCAAAAAAAGGACAAACGTGGCAAAGAAATAGGATATTGTAAAACCTCAGCCCATGAAAGCTTTGATGTAGATCTTAGTTGCAACATTATACCCACTAATGAATACTCCAGCAGCTAAAACATCTCAGGACACAGGGAGTAACAGTACAGATTGCTGCATTAGGTTGAGGAGAATTACAGGGACAGTTCAGCAAATTCAAAATAGGGAGGATTTATTACTGGAATCCTCCCTTTTCTTTCTTGAAGCCACAGGAACGACTTCACAAGCCCTGACCCAGCTACCAGGCAGGAATGAGCAGGTTTTAGTTTCATTCCAGGAGGCAGCACCTGGGATGAGCGACAGAGAGAATCTTCCAAAAGCCCAACTTGCTGTTTACTTTTGAGCATTTTCTGATAGCTGCAACTGGAACATACTGCTATTTTTGCACCAAAGTTTATGTTAATTTCATCTTGTTTTACCGTAAAAGCTTAAATCACACTTTGTTATAATGTAAATCACCGATCTGAAAACTCCACACTGCAACGTGTCCTCTTTGTTTTGGCCTCTCCAAAGAGAAAGCTGAGCACCAGTGATTTGCATCACCTCTTCATGGGATTATCCATAAATTTGATACTACTTAAAAATTTCTGAATGACTCCTCAAAAAAACAAACCAAAAAAAAACGCAAAAAACCCAAAACAAAACAAACAAAAAAACCAACCAAAACCCCCAACAACAACAAAAACAAACAAACAAAAAAAAAACAACAACAACAAAAAAACACTTATTTTGAGAAAGTTGTTGAGTGTTTGGCATTTGCTATCTTGATGGCAAGATACCTTGGAAGGCAAAATATAATTTTTTGTCTTTGAAATGTGCGCTGAGGGGATTTTGTGGGGTTTGGGGTTTTTTTTGGGTTTTTTGACAATAGCACTGTGGAAAACTGCTGAAAAGTTTCAATTACTGCCACAGTGATAAACGGAGGACCCCGAGCTGCAAGTGAGCACCCAGCAGGATAATGCACATGGAATAAAAGAGGACTATTGCATGTGTACATGTGTTTGTGTAAACGAGACCAAGTGCTGACAGGATTTTTGTTTCAAACGAGAAAAGCCTGAAGAAATAGGTCAGGCCTTTTAAGAGATAATTTGTGTTTCTTGGTACCTCGTGTCGGCTGAATGAAACAACAACTGAGCTCGATAATGTCTTTCCAGCTGCACTCATAGCGGTTGGCTCACTGCAAGTGGGGACAGATGTTTGTCATCACGTTCTATCCCCCAGTCCCAGGAGCAGCTCCCAGCTCCCTGTTTGGCATCACGGCCAAACTTGGGTTTGTTTGCCAGGGTCAGGGCTCCTCTGCCAAAATGAACCGGGAATTGCTGGGGAAGGTATCCTAACATAGGAACCAAGCTACACACATTCAGAAGCCACATCCCCTCCCCCTGCCTGCTCCTCCGAGTCCCACAGCCCCACACGGTACCCCAAAAACCCCAATCCTTCCCCCATGCTGAGCCAGAGTCTCCCCATCTGCCCCCTGAGGCAGCTGCTCCATCCCACACTTGTGCTGCTGGTTGGGAACGGAAGATAACGGCAGAGCACTTCTTATCAGCTCCTTTCCATCTTTGCAGGCGCAGATTTTTATGAAAGCAGGAAGAACCTGAGACAGCAGACAGCTCTATCTCTGACAAACCTGATGGAGGGCGGCCAAAGGATTAAAAAGTTACTGAGGAGGGCTGTGCACTCGTCAGTCTTTCAAACGGACCGAGAAAAGAAATGCAGAGCCCGTGGCTTTGTTTCCCTAGGAAAGCAACCAAAATATTTCAAAACCAGTGTTTCTTGCACATTACCTATCAAACTGCATTGAAAATCAATGCGTTTACAAAACCCCAGAGAAGTCAGTAATACTTTCTGTAACAGGTTTCTGCCAGCACCATCAGGTGGTGAACTGCCTGAGGGAAGATAACCACGTATCCCAGGGCTTTAGTCAGGCTCTGCACTACCCCCCCCCAGAGGTTTGGGTATATCAAGCTTCAGGGTCAGCGCTCCCACCCCTTCCAGGGGGTTTTGTGCCAGCAATTAAGCAGCAGAATCCAAATGTAACTCAAGAACAAAACGCTACGTTTGTTTTGATCACATTAAAGTCAGAAGGAGCTATTAAAAGAAGTTGTAGCAGATGACTGGGTCCCAAAGAACCACAGGCAATAAATTCACATGGCAGCTTTGTTTCATAACTTCAGTCCTACTTATTCCTTCTTTGTCTATTCTAATTACTCCCTGATATGGAATTAATGTAGAAATCAAATTAAATGCTCAGGAAAGTGTACAAATCAGCTGGCCTGAAAGAAACAGCTATTAAAAACAATTAGGTAAATGCATCAATTTAGAAATGCACAGCATGTTTCTGCCTGAGTGAAAGTACAAACACAGAGACAAAATGGAGACCTGTGATGCCAAGCAAGGAGCAGCCTCTCTGGGTCCTGTGGAGGTGTTTGATATTACCATTGCTGGTGGCAGGTTTTGGTGGACTTCAGAGAGCATCAATCAGGGCTTGCAGGTGGCAAGCACTATTGCCTCTTTTCTGCAAAACCTCCCAAAAAGTGCTGTTCCCCTGGGATGGCAAACCCTGTGAACTTCTAGTGGGGGTGTAGCACTGGGACCGTGCAGATTGTCTAAAATGAGTTGACCTGAGGTAAGATAAAGTGCAGATGAAATTTTGATGTTTTACACTGAGATTAACTCAGCAAAAGCAACAGCAGGTAAGGAAATAAGTCACAGTAGAACGGAGAGGTGCCCTCTCTCTCTCTCTCTCCTCTCAATTTACAGCAAGAGAACCACCCCATGAGAATTGTCTCACAAGAAATACATAAATGGTTTTCAATACAGCAAGATCTGCGAATGCAGAGCAACTCTGGGCACTGCCTGTACCACCTCTGGCCCCCAGCACTGAGCCCAGGCTGTGGGGACACACTCAGTGTGGACTGGTGGATGTGAACCTCTTATTTCTACAAGAAGCTGGAGAATATCCTGGTTTCCCAGCTGAGAGAATGCAAAACAAGAAAAAAACCCCACACCTTTACACGTGCTAGGGTATCCACAGGAGACATTTAAGTGACTTCACTATCTCTCTTCTTGAATGCTACGTATTTTCTCTAGCAAAGATAGCTTAACCAGCGAGCCTGAAAATACCTCTGAGAACATTTTTTAACCACACAGTGGGATATGTGCACCTTGGCAAGTAAAAATAATCCCTATTATACCCTCTTGACAAAAACGTGCACCAGACACCTCACCTGAATGCCACTCTATCAACACTGTCAGTACACATTTTAAGAACAAAAAACGAACTCATCCATAATCCCTTTAATCTAAGTTTTCCAAATCATATTGTCACCTCAGCCATAAGAATCCTCTTGTATTAAATGGATAACAAATACAGTATATTCTTTGCTCCGAATTGAGATTACGTCCCCCTTTTAGACATGAAAATCATCAAAGGTGCAATGCTAATATTCATAGAGAGTATTTTCCCTAAAGAGACTGTGGAATCAGCTAAAATGGAAATCCTTCAGCTGCTTTACAAGAATAAATGCCAATATTATCACTGGGAAGAGTACTGGTATAGCAGAAGGATGCTAAGTTTTATCCTGTTGGGGCTAAGACTTTACACAGAAACAGAGCGATAAAATTTTCCCAAAAAGAGAAGGATGAATCAATATATTTATCTTTACTCTCAACCAAACTATGTTTAGATTTAAAAAAAAAAAAACAATGAGTGAATTCACATATCACTGTATTTTTCTGTTCCTTCTGCAAAGAGATTTGATACTGTTAACAGTATCAAAACAACAACTGTGCACCACTCTGAACTGAAATTAAGTTCATGGTGTTCCTGAAGATGTCAGAGGCGCAGATGTCTCAGTACCACACCAGTTTACCTAATGGAGGCAACTCCACACTCTGTTGCCTGGCTAACAATTACACCTACTGGAACAACCTATTGAAGGGGGGAAACCAATTTTAAGAAGGCACAGATAAATAACTGCAGGGTGGTACTCGAGTTATCTTCCAGATTAACCTTTACTGTGCCTGTTTACATTGTCCTGGCCACGGAAGGTCTCAGCAGACGAGCAGTACAACTTAAAATGGCAACTCCAGTTTGTTGAAGTCTTCTTACATACCTCATGCCCTCCATCACAGTTTTGCCTTTTTCCCAAATTGCCCCTTCTGAAAACACCTCCCCCAGGTGTATCACTACAAACTTTGTGGTATCTCACAGGAGAAAGAGCCCACACTTCAGACCTCAACTCGCTGCTCAGAGGCTCAGTCTCCACCCTCTGATGCCCCTGGGATTCCTCCTGTTGCTTCCCTGACCAGTCAAGACACCCATGGCTAGACCTGATTAGTCATGGAAATATCCAAGTATTTCAAGCAGCTCAACATCAATTCCACGAATTTAGGCAGGCTACAATATTAAGAATTTTTCTGCGTGTGCACGAGGAGATAGCATTGATTTCAGCAATAATTGCCTAAAAAGATAATTTTAGAATCAAATTAGCAGTTAAATAATTGTAGAAATTATACAGAGAGATTTCTTTGATTGGATGGTTGTAATAATAGCTACAGAAATCTATCCTATACAGATCCCACATTGCATTACACTACATTATTTTAGCCTGAAGTTAATATTGTTGAAAACAAATCTCATTCTGAGAATATGCTCCTGTAAGATTATTTCTTTGGGTTGATTTTAATTATCTGCGTTACACTGAAAATACTGGGTACATTAAAATATCTGATAAACTTTGAGTATTCCATACACCATTATCTTAGTCCTGTTCCCATTATCTATTACTTTTAATTCATCACTGATTTTTCAAATGAGCTGCTGGCTTTTCAACAAAACACAGGCTGCCCGGCCAGTCCATCTAACAGGAGGTGAGTGTTCTGCAGTGTTTTGGAAGACTGTGGGGTAATTTCAGATAAGCATTATATGTGCTTCCCTTCCAGCATTCCAAGAGTTTCATTAATTGTAGTGGCTGACTTGGGGTCTTTTGAGGACAAAAAGGAGATTCATATCAAAGTCACCATTCCAATCTCCTACCTAAGGCACACTGCAGAACCGAGGAAGCCAAAGTCATCACAGAAGGAAGAGAAAGCAACTGGAACGTCTCCCACATGAAAAACCAGCAGCAGAGTCTCTGTGGGCTCTGCCCCGGCCAGGATTTTCATCGGAGTATTTCCAGCTCCCACATAAATCATAGCAAGGAGCACAAGATGTCGAGCTCCACCTCACACAACCCTAACACCCCAACTCTTCAGATGCTTTCATGGAACAGCGCCTTACCAGTGTTCACCTGGCATCCCATTAGTCCACAAAGCAAAGAATATTGGATGTTTTGCAGCTGGAAGGACCATGAGGCTTGGTATGCTCATCCTCTTCCCTTTCCCTAATCCACAATCCCCTCCTCTCTTGAACTGGTCCCTGTGCACAGAGCTCTTACCACTTGGCTTGACAAATTGGTGCCAAGTTTCAGCTGTGCTCCATTCCCAGCTGAAATGAGAGTGCACCAGACCTACGTTTTTGGGGTTCCTAAATTATCCATTTTTGTGGCAGCGGCTCCTACAGCAGCACTGACTGGTTTTGAATTAGGCTTTTTTTTTAACCCCTCCCCTCAATTGCTGATTGTCCCCTTATTGCTTGTGCTAGGAGACAAAGCAAACAAAGAACAGTATTTATCTTTGTTCTGTAATATTGTGACATTTAAACAAGGAAAGTGGGAACTGTCAAACAGAGATTTTGATATTGATGATGGTGATGGGCTGGATTAGCAGAGAAAGGATTTGACTGATGACAAGCAAAAAGAGGATGGAATAATTAATGCCCAGGATTGAATTTTTATGGGCAATGAATCACTTTAAATTCATTTTACGTTTCTATCAGACTATAAATTTGATCTAATATTCTTAGATTTCAATGAGGCATTTGACTTTATATCTCACATTTTGATTAATAAAATATAAAATGAATATGGTGCCTATGCCACAGATTTTAAATGATTAAATTGAGCAGCAGTGCTTGGAGTAGACTCACTCAGGAAATGATTCTCAGCCTTGCAGTCAACATTTTCATCAGTAGCCTGGAGGAAGTCAAAACTATCTGATAAAAGTCCTCAGATGACAACTGGGCAAGTGATGAACAATGAAGCAGACAGGCAGATGCAGCCAAGTATCAGACCACACATCTGGAAATAAAGAGTGCAGACCAATTTCATGGATAAGAGTGCCTACAGAGGGGAGCAGTGATGAAGGGTTATGTTTACTGAGCAGGCTGCAGCTTCCGTGAGTAGGAGAAGCACTGTAGCTTCGGGGGTCGTTAATCTTGCTTCTCTCAACTACAGCTAAGACTTCTTCCAAAAAAAAAAAAAAGTCTTGGAAGCAGAGGTGAATAATCAGATCAGTGGGAACCACTTCAGGAGAAGCCTTAATTCAATTCTTACATTTGGGAAGATCAGCACTACAACAAAAAAAATTACATTACGTCTAACACTGATGCTGATGCCCATTGCTGATGAACCAGGAACAGCAGACCAGCTGTGGAGGCTGCAGCTTCAGAGGGACATCAGACTGGAAAGACTTCAAAATGGACTCACAAGGATGATGAAAGATGGGGAAAATATGCCTTTGACTGAACCCTATGAGAACTCAAAGCAAGAGGCACGACTTGATCACAGGATTAGAGTAGCTGTGCATGGAAAAGAGATTTTTGGAGGTTCATCAGTCTGGTAGGTTAGGGTGGCCAGAAAACACAGTGGTACAAGTTCAGTTTTGAATTATATACATTTCCAAATATGGTAGTAACGTCCTTCAGCTGTAATTCTGGTGAACTGGCCGGACCCTCAAACATTTCAATCAGATTTCACAGTCTTTTAAAGGTTGCCTGGAGCTGCCACAGTTGTATCAGTCACCAAAGCCAAGGGAAAACTTATGGCTCACGCTATTCAGAAGGCAAATTTGACATCAGTGACTCCTTTGTGACCCAAATGCCTAGAAAATGTTTTAGCAACACAAGTTTTCCCATGTTCTCTGCTCCTTCTTATGGGCCCTCTCCAATCTGCACTATCCTTTTGGATAGAAGATGACTGCAGGAAAAGCTGCATGTGCCCAGGAGTGAACCCAGCTGGTCAACAGGATTTTTGTCCATGGCTTCTCAGTAAAAAATAAAGAGCTTTTTTGGTGGGTGATAATCTGGTAAAATTCTTTTTTGAAAGTAACTCAGTCATTTCATATTAATTATGTGACTCCCTAAGCTTTGTGTAGATGTTTCATTAGCCAAAGAAATGGTAGATATAGAAAATAATGCCTTTTTTTTTAATAGCAGTAGAGCCACAAAGAACACCTCATAAAGTGTCTAATCAACACTCCCACTTATTCATTCAGAAAAGACCCCTGCCTGGAGACAATTTAAAGCCCAAGCTCTAATTCTCCAATAAAGTCAAACATTTGTTTTTAAATAGCAACACGTCGTCGATACCAAGCCTGGCACAGGGAATATATGAAATATATTTTAATACATTCAGAAGGTTGCAGCTTTGAAAACATGTCTGTTGCTGTCCACTATGAGAGCCAAAGCTTTAGCTGGAATACCAATCAACAATGGACAGAAGTGTTTTTTGGGAATATTTAATTCAGCAGCTACATGAGCACCAGGAAATTCAGACTAACCCATCTGAGAACACTGGACAGCTACAACAGTCAAGCATGTATCAGCCTTAAAAACATTCAGCCAAGGCATTTTACCACAAGATCCTAGAAGTACTTTTAGAATGCTAAATAAAACCCAAACCATCAGTTTTAAGCATTTCTTAAAGCCACCCCTAAAAATTTCAGCTCAAAGACGTCACATCAAAGACATACTACAATGACTGAAAACTGTAAAAATGTATTTCCTTTCTTAATTAGCCACAACCTCTACAGAAATCCAATTTTTCATCACTGACCTATTCATCTGCCAAAGCTACTCATCAGATTAAAAGAAAACCACACAAAGAAAGAACGAGGCAAGTCTGTAATGGTTTCTTTTAAATCAGTTTTTCAGAACTTGAGTGACAAAGCAGACCACATAAGCTAAATAATTTCCATTTTCAAAACAAAGAACAACTATTTGGTAAGAAGCTGCTCCCACAGATAAAACTTCCACATTTCAACTCTTTTCTTACCATTTTACACCAGTTGCCAAAACATTTTGCTGGCCTCAGTTATTTCATTGTTCAAGAAATACCACAGAAAACTAATACATCTTTGTTTCCTATTCCTTTGCAATCTGCTTTTTGGCATTTTAATTCCCATGCATTGAAAGGTTCAGCCTTTCTTTCGTCTTTTAAAAAATCTTTCTCTCAGCCTTACAAGTTACACACATTTATGTAACAGTCTTTTTGTGTTATCCTAGATAGCAACTCTACCAGGTTAAATTTACCAAACCCATGCTTCTCAAACACAGGGCAACAATTTATTTGAAGGCATTTTACTTACTTTCAGCTAAAGACACTGCAGTGAGATCATCATATCACTGAACAGCAGAGTGGTGCAGGATAGCTCTGCTGCTCTTTTATTACCTGGTATACAGATGGACTGTAATTCACATCAGCTTCCTTCAGGAGTTTGTCATCACCACACGTCTGCAGGAGCATTTAGGGAACCACAGGACCAGTAGGTGAACCGCCTGAAAAGACTTTCCCAGAGAGCAGCCAAAATCACCACAGTGGACACAGAGGCTTTTAAGCCATAACGAGGAAAATGCACACACTTGAAGGCAATTTAGGAGAAGCTGCAAAAGAAGAGCTACAGCTGCTTCCCTGGTGATGCACCCAACATGATGGGAACACCTGAAAATCGGAGAACACGCCCAGATTTACTCTCTGTGATTAAAGTCTTGCACAGTTTTTCTCCTGATGTCTCCCATGTGTTCTTCCTGCTCAAAGTCAGCAGGAATCCCCTGGGGTATTTCCCTTGAAAGGTGAACATTGGTATATTGCTAACAGATATTAAATGCTAGACGAGGTGTTGTAGATAGTTTTAGGTCTACAGCGATGTGCAGTGGAGAAAATGAGGAGAGGGGCACCCTCTTATGAGTCTGGATTTTTATTGTTCTCTTCTTTGAATGTTCTTACACTTTTCCTTCCTTACTCCTGAGTCCAGAGCACAGAAAGCAGTTTCCCCTAATTTAACGTCCAGATCAAGCAGTAACATCATGTGTGTTACATTTTGCTACACACACTGTATATACCTCATACCTGCAAAAGTGATTGTCATTTAAATATTAATAACATCATCATTTCCTGTCACCCAAATGGAGCCCATAGTACTTACAATCTTCAGATTTTCCATTTTCTGTGATAACTCCTCTTTTATAAAATGGAGAAGCCAAACCGAGTCACTTATTTGTGCTGTTGAGAATCCCTTAAAAGCATCATCTCTCTTCAGAGATGCCCTTCAGACAACTATTGGCATAATTTCTCCATTTCAGACCCTAAGAACATTACTGGCCTTTCCACATTATGAGATGCAGGTGTTCCCTTTATGCCCTTCTGCATGTATTTAGGACTGCCACCAAAATATCAGGTCAAAGACTGGGCTTTGCTCTTAATGGTTTCTTTTCCAGACCCTTTGTCACAGACCTTTTCAAATCTGGAATTGCTGAAAGGTATGTTTAAGGAGGGAGAAGGGAAAGGAGGGAAGACCCTGGTGGGTTTTCAAAACTGTGCCAAGAACACTACAAATACTTCAGCAGCAAACTGCTCTTTCCCCATATCCTGTGCTTCTTCTAACTAAATATCCTCATTGGGAATGTTTTCCTGGGGGTGTTATAGCTGAGAAATGCCCTGTGCCCAAAACCCACCAGTGCTATCCCACCTTGCTGGTAGGAAGGCAGTGCCTCACCCACGGCCCTCAGGATTGGCCATAAAAGACAGATTAGTTCAGTAAGTTCCTTCCTCGGACTCAGAGAAGGGGGTGAGAACAGGAAATAATCGCTGAAATGCTCATTTTATTTTTTTTCTAAATTAAATGTTGCCATGTTTTGACATTAAAGCCTATATTAATATGCAAGTGTCATCAGTATTTACTGCAGCAGAAACAACCATTCCCACATGAGTAGGAAAATACCGTAAACAGAAAAATTACTCACAGTTCCCTTCCTTTTGTTCATAACCTGACCTCAAGTGAGTGTGAAAGACTCAAAAAATAATGCAGTGAAGACTAGGAGGGTGCAATACACGACAGGGTGACTGAACATGTCAGAAAATAGGTTCTTCTCTAACCACAGATCTTAAACAGCCAGTCAGTATTTCTTACAAGCATAACATGGATATCCTTCCACCTACTCTGAGATATTCGCTTGTCTTAATCCACAGAGAACAGTTTCATCAAAGTGGTTTCCGTATATGTGAATTTAAAGTATTAGCTATCTATGTGAATACTAAACCCAGGTTATTTATTATTAGCTAATTATTTATTACCCAGGAATGTAGTGGAAGAAGGTAACTCATGGCTGGTGGATCTACACCAAGCATATCCATCAAAGCCTCAAATCCTCCCAAAGAAGCATCTTTTCCAAGCTCCTGGTGGCCTAACCCTTCAGCCCTTGCTGTGGATCTCTGTTTTGTTTGGAACAGTATGAGTTGGAACCTGAATTTTCCACTGTTCTTCCATGGGGTACCTGAGATGCCTGCAGGTATCCCGTTCTGTTGAGCTGTGCGATCCCAGGTGTGCCAATCCCGGTGCTTCTCGAGGAATTTTGGGATCTGAGAGGCATCGAGTCAGCGCTCAGGTGGTTGCCATCCGCCGAGGAGGAGGAGGTGGGGACTGGCAGTTTAGCAGCTGGCACGGAGCACTCTCCGAGTTGTTCAGTCAGAGCTCCAGCTGCGAGAAGCAGCCACCGCACTGGAGGTGTCGTTATTGTTTGTGAAATCATTGCTAATTAAGGTGAGATCTCACTGTGCTGGTGCTCAGCAAGCACGGGAAGAAATGGACCTTTCCCTGACGAGTTTATCATTCAAACAGAGTACACGAGCAAGCACAGAGGATGATGGAAAGCGTTAGAGGTATATTTTAATGTTTCTTAAAACTTTGTTAGCCCAGAATCCACCCCCCCTGCAGTCTCTCTGATCAGCTGATTAATCTCCTGAGCAACACAACTGTGAGCAACGTGCCTTTCCCTCCCTTTTACTCAAACAACAGTGACACATGCATTGACGGGCTGAGAGATGCTCCACCAAGTCCAAATCAGATTTCAGTATCTGCCTTTCAAAGTTGCACCCACTTCAGAAACTGCCTCTCTCTTCTTCCACCAGGGGGAAACAGTTGCCCGGGGTTCGTGGCTCTGATTCACGAGGGAGTTTTTTAGCTGGCTGGAGCGTGGCAGGAGTCAACCTAAACTTGCACAATTCCCTCCGTCGATTTCTGGAGCATTACTTTTCTCTTTCCTGACAGATATATTCAGTTCGCCTCAATTTTTGCACTGGTTATTCTACAGTCCACGAGAAATCACAGTTTTGTGCTTCTGATTACGGTGGACAATGTAATTTTATTTTCAACCTGAATTCAAGCAGTGGTCCTGGGGGTGACATACTGCTGAAATTAATAACTAACTCTGCATGTCACTGAGCAGTTTGGTGTATATGCAGCTAAAGAAGCAGAAAATACTTCTAAAATGAAAAATAAAGCTTCTTATCTGCTGTTTGAAACCTAATCACTCTGTAGTCGATGGTGAAAGTGTCCCGAGGCACTGACCAGCACTGAGGTCTGTCTCTGAAACCCTAACAGAAAGAAAAGCAATCTCCCAACCCCTTGGAGCCCAACACCTCATCCTGCCAGGATCTCTTCTCCAGGAGATCTCTGCCCTTTGTGCTGAATTCTCATTGAGGTGTAGGAAATTTTGTAGATCTCGGGGATCAGCAGACTTTTGAGTTGTCTTCTGAAGCAGCAACACCAGAGCAAAACCTCTGCTTTTTCTCTCCATGCCCCAATGGAGAAAGCTTTAGCAAAAACGCTGCATGACAAATGCTCTTCCCAGTGTTTAATGCATCATGGAATACCACTTGGAACTTCGTGGCAGTGGATGTGCTCTGTGAACCGTACACATTACCACAATAATCACACGAACCTGTAAAACCACACTGGCTGAACAGAAATCAAACATATAGAAGGTTAAACTCCTTAGACAAAAATAACCTTCTTGATTGAAAATATGGCTCTGCCACATATTTTGCCCCTGCCTCCAATGGGAGACAGCATTTCTTGTGTTCCATCTCAGTGGAAGACAGAGCTTTTAAGGTTGATCGACATCCAGTTTATGCACCTCAGCAATCATACCTACTAATCAACCCAAGGTGTTGGCTGTGACATACCTACAAATACAGTTTTTAACCCTACTGGATTTCTTCACTGAAAAGTGACATCACTGCCGCGTCCTAAAGACAATACAGACCACAAAGGAAGAAGGAGAATATTCATATACTTCATTCTGCTCTTGAATCTCACCCTCAAGCATGAAGAGGTGTCTTGTTGCATTGTCAGAAATACCTCAGCTTTTGCAACTCAGCTCTGAGAGCCTGGCTATCTCTGAGTGAACACACATTTCATAACTTAAATGTGGTGCCAGAGTTCCTGTGAAATCCAGACTGACTTGACAAGCCAAGGTAAAATATTACCCATTCCTCTGATCACGGGTCAATTTATCATATGGAGATTAATCAAACCGTGGTATTTACATGCTCAGAACAAGTAATGCAGTATGAGGCACTGTTCCACCAACCTACGACCTGCAAATGAGAAACCTTATTATATTATGGCTATAAAACTGGCATCAATTGTATACAATTACTGCACATACATATTAACAGCTTCGAAATGTGGATTCACATCCCTACTCCTTTCTTAAAACCATAGCATCAATCCAGCCGTATATCAGTTTTAGCCTCTTTCAATTATTTTAGCATAGCCTCAGAATTATATTTGGCATCTCTATCTGGCACATACAATAACTGCCAGCAACAGTAACCATTTCTGCATTGAGGTCACCGAGTGTATCGACTGCTGTAAGAAGTCTGGAGAGCGCAGGACAGTGCCTGACTCAGAAAGTCAAGGGAAATAGGAAAAATATAACCCAGAAATTGTCGGAGCGCTCAGCTGCATTTGAGGTGTAGTGCTCAGATCTCAGCGCAGCTTGCCCTCTCCTAACCCCTCCTTGTCTTCCCCTCCTCCCCGCCACACACACACACACACACACAGAGAATCACTAGAAATGATCCTTTCATTTAACAAACGCCTCTGCCCGTCCCTTTCCCTGCAAGGAACAAGACCTAATCCAACTATCCCGTCCCGCAGGAAAAGCTGTTATTTGTGCTCCAGCCAGGCAGGGAAGGGCAGGAAACCCGAGCATCCCCTCTCCACAGAGGAGCCTCTGTTCGAGAGAGCGGCTAAGGAGAGATGCGGCAGACAAAGAGAAGCGCCGGGCTTGTCCCCCGCTCTCGGCAGTGCCGGGCACAGGGCAGATTCCCGCTGTCGGGAATTTCACCTCGCCCGTGCGCGGCTCGGGCAGGAGGGGGGGGACCCCCCGAGCCACTGCAGCAGGTGAGGCTGCCCGGCGGGAGGCAGCAGGGCAAGCCCGAGCATCCCCGCAGAGCCGCGCCGTCCCCGCGGGCAGGGCGGTGACTGTCGCTGCCGCTGTCGCTGTCGCTGTCACCGTGACAGCAGCGGCTCCGCCGCCGCCACCGCGCTCTCCCCGCGCCCCCCGCGCTCCTTACCCGGCTCGGCGCGGGCGCTCGGCAGGAGGGCGACGACGACCCCGAGCAGCAGCAGCAGCAGCAGCGCAGCCACATCCGCGGCCGGGCCCGCTCCCCCGCCCGCGGGCCCGGGCGCCGCTCGGGGCCCCGCGGGGAGCGCCCCGCTCCGCCCGCCCTGCGCCCGCCGCCGCCGCATCCCCGGGGGCGCCTCGCTCGGCCCCTCAGCGGGCAGCGCTGCCCATCGCCGCGCCGGGCTCTACAGCAGCGGCTCCGCGGGCAGGCGCGGCGGGAGGCGGAGCGGGGGGCCCCGCATCGCCGCCCGCGGGGTCGCGGTGCCGGGGCTGCTCGGCAGCGGCGGCGGCGCGGCCGCCCCTCGGGCTCCGGGCGCGGGGAGCGCCGCGGAACGGAGCTCCTTCATCCACAAAGGGGCTCGCGGCGCCGCCGGAGCCGGCCCCGCTTCCCCGCCCTCCGAAGCGCGGGGAGGCGGGAGCGGGGGCGGCGCTGCCGGGGCCGCGGGGACCCCTCCGCCACCCCCCGAGCCGCACGGGGGGAGCCGCGGGTGAGGCAGCCGGCGGTGGGGACGGGCCCCTGCCCGCTGTGCCGGCCCGAGCATCACCTCCGGGGGATCAGCCACCTCCCTGATTTTTCTTCTGTCACTTGGCGCCCGGCGCTAACCCTGGGGTGTAAACGGAGCCGCGCCCGCTCACACCTGCCCTGCGAGCCTGCCAAGACTCAAAGTCCCTGCCTGCTCGCTTATTGCCGGCTGGTGTCCCGACCCGTGAGTCTCCGGGCCAGGGCATTCCCGAAGATGGCCCAGTTATCCGAGGCACCAGCCAGCGAGCCAAGCGGCCACAGCGCCCAGCGCCACTGGCAGCTTTTCTGCAAGTGCAGAAGCAGCTCTGGAAATGAAGAAACTCGAGTGTACCGCAGGGGGTGACCAAATTGGCAACTACAACCCCAGCCACCCACTGTGCAAACAGAGAAGAGGTCTTCCCCTGTCGCCCCTGTCCTGCGCTCACTCGGTCGGTCACTCACTCCCTGCCCAGGACAGGGCTGGGACGTCCAGCCTGAAAGGTGAGCTCCAAAGGACAGAGTTTGGTCTCTGTGATGCTTAAAGGTACGCCAGGAGACCGAGCAGCACGTGAAATGTGTTATGGACAGCAGCTGCCTCAGTCACAACCACACCAAACAGCGGGGCAGTTCATTTAGTGTTTTCTGCAATTACTGTTTTCAGCAGAGGTAACGTGAAATCTTTATTTTAGTGTCATCTCTTTCCTGGAACGCTTCCATGAATTCTTTTAGTTCCCAGATCATGTCCACAGGCAACAGGCACTGATGGCAGGAGGAGGAGCAAAGCAAAGGTGCCTTGGGGCACAACATGCTCCAGTACCCCGAGAGCTGATTCTGAAAGGCTGCAGCGGTGCTTACACGCAGGAAAGCTGCCCCAGCCTCGCAGCAATTCTGTTCTGCTGGAGGTTGTCTTCTGGAGAAATTCTTCAAAGTCACGTTTGAGGCAGAGCAAGCCTCATCAGGGGCCGGCCCCAGCTTGACACCTGCTACCCAGCCGCTCACAGCATCCCCAAAGCCTGGCAGCCCGTAATTACGTATTTATCTGCCTAGTTCAGCACACTCCCGATGTCACCAACAGAATTACTCGGCCACTATTATGTCCCATTTCTGCCGTCTTACTTTTTCCTCAAATCACTAATTCAGTCTGTGCAAAAAATTAGCTTCCACATGATGACAGCTAACGATTATCCAGAGCAAAGATGGCAGATGTATGATTATTATAGTGAAATGGAGAGCTCGCTCATCACTCCGCTTAACCCAGGGCCAACGCGTTTAGTGCAGGGCCCTCTGGTGGTACCTTTAGCGAGTCCTGCGGAAACCCCATTCCATCACTTTTATATTTTTTCTGGGTTTTGTCATGACTCGGCTTTGTAATAGATCCATCAGTAAGAGATTTTTGAAAGCGATTTTTTCCATTCTAGCTCTTAACTATTACCGTTTTCTCTAAATTTTCTATTACACGCTCTGTGTGCGTCTGTATGTATTACATATAAAACACAAACAGGGGATTTAAATGTTATTTCAAAGGATTTTTAAAACGTGTGTTTTCTAGAATGATGACTGGAACTCTTACTAGTGAAAAATCACAGATTTTTTTTTTGCAAGCAGCACGTGTATTTTGTCCATGAGTTCCCTTCCGTGGTGACGTGTGTGGCACAGGGAGGTGAAATGCATGCACTTCTGACCTGGTTTCCTCTCAGATGGGGAACCCTTAATGCCAGAAGTTAGCCCGTATTCTAGAAGAGATGCCTCGCTGTGGAGAAGGAATCAAGATGCTCCATGCCAGTCAAGATCTATTCTAGCTGGCTGTGATGTATTGAGTGTTCCTCCACGGGAACCAGGACGAGCACCTCTCTACCACCCTATGCAATAACAAGCCATACACACAGAGACCAAAATTCATGTTTGCAGGGATTCCCCTGCCTTTGGCCCAGAGCTGCAAGTTGACATCAGCTTTCTGACTTTGGCTGAAATGATGCGTAACCCCAGATCCAAAATTGGCTTGCTCGCAGCAAGACCTACCACAAACATTCCGAGTCTTCCTTGTCTTTGTGAAGGAACCCATTGATGAGGATCTTCATCCACGGATGAGAAGCCAGTGTGTCCATGCAGTGACCTCCCCGTGAAGCAGGTGGCACAAGTACAACCACAGAATGGAGCCCAGCCTCCAGGCACCTCTATCAACTCGGTGGAGATGCTTCTAACCCGCTCTTTCAGGATTTAAGGAGAAGAATCCTTTCAAATGTGCATTTCCAGCCTCTGAGCATAAAGCTTTACCACTCTAACAAAAAAAACTCAGTGCTGTTCCCCAGAACAAGGACAGGCAGAATTACCTGCATGTGCTTGAAGCACGAACCCACCTCTCCCAAGGGAGAAAACGCAACTTCCTACAGGTGGAAGGCAGGAAGCTGCAATTAACACCAATCACCGTCAAACCTTATCCACGCCTTCCTGCACAGCAGGACACCAGCCCCAGCATTTCAGTGCGGGAAGAGAGGCAGGAGGGGCTACAGCACTTCCCTGGTGCTTCCCAGAGCTCTGCACTGCACGAGACACGCAGGTGCTGGACACTGTGGGCCGGTGAGGAAGTCGCAGCCCTTTAAGTGGGGAGCAGCACTATTTCACAACCCTCCCGAAACTGTGACTCATGACAGGAGCTGAACTCACAGTGTGCACAAGCTGCAGCGATGGATGTGAATCTACCAGCATGGCCAGGGCTGCTTTGTGAGTGGTACCAAGCAGGAGCTTCTCTGTGGCCTCCTGGAGACTGATCATCTCTCCAGCTCAAAGGTTAAGCTAATTCACTGAGAAAACACAGCGTCATCCTGAACCCATTTGTCCCACTACAGGTCTGTAGCGTGTGACAGCCCCATTGACTCTGAGAGCTTTTCCTTGAATGAATCTGCCGTCTCAGATGCAGAACAAATCTGCCCTTTGCTTCTAGTGACAGGGAAAATACTCACCAAGTTTTAAACCAGCGTTAGTCATCCTGAAGGCAGCTGAGAGGAAGATTGCTTAGCTGTAATCGCCTGTCCTAGTCCAATCCTTCCATGGGATGGGGAAGAGCACAGGAGACAGCTGGACATTATTACAAAGCAAGAACAGAAAGGACTTCACAGGCAGCAACAGAAGTGCCTGCAGAACTTGGACAGACAGGTTTACGTGTCACCTGAAGGACAGGGCTGCGGGAAAAGCTTCGCAAACACCATGAGCAACTTGAAGGAGCAGATGCTGTGAAAGATCAGTATCCAGCAACGCCTTGTATTTAGCACATTAAAGCTTTCTGTCCATTCTGAAATATTTTGGTATCAGAAATATCCTGCACTGTCGCTCCAATCTTCTACCTTTTATTTATGACCGATGTCAGGCCCACAAACCATTCTCCCCTCACGTACCCTCTCAGAGAGTTTTCATCATCTTTTGCCTTAATCCAGCCTTGAGGTAACAAACAAAAAAATAAAATAAAACATAAAAGTCACCACAAGTCATCTGCTGCAATATATATTTTAATTCAAAGTGAATCTTGACAGTAATACACCATAAATTCTTATTTTGACACTCACCAAAATAGTCACCTGGAAAACCCGCTTTTTGTGACAAAGTACAGAAGGCTTGGTCACATTTAAATCACTGAGAACTAGAAAGAAATACTATCGCAAACTGTAAGAGACATTACATCCATAAAAAATTTTCCCAGTCCTCATATTGTAATATTGCACAGTGCAATTGCTACATGGCGAACTAGTGTAGCATAGAAATCCAAAGCAAAACAAAAAAAAAAATCAAAACAAAAACAAACAAAAAAAAAAAGCCACAAGTCTACAAATTGTTAAACAGTAACAGTTCAACCTTATTAATCAAGTCTCTATCACTGGGTGTTTCTAGAACAAGTCTTCCTACAGCTTGCAGTGTGATTTAACTTTTACTTAACACAAACCAAGTTAGTTAGCAGTAAAAACAGAAAATTTAAAAATTAAAACTCCCCCCCCCAAAAAAAAGTTAATACAGTAGCATATTTGACCAATAAAACACCCTGAAGTAAAGTTAAAAACCGAACACAAGAAATTCATATAAAATCTTGCAAATTAAAGTAATATGCAGATATGCAATTCCGTAGTCATGCAGTGTTTTATTTAAAAAAGGCATTTAAACGGTATAATGTATAAATGCTTCTCAGAGGACGACCTTTTTCACAGAAAAGGCCCTCGCCCTGAAAGCTTTTTTTTTTTTTTTTTTTTTTCCTGCAGATGGGCCACGGACACTTGGCAGTGACAAGAGCCCGTTCTCTCAGAGTGTATTGCAGGAGGAGGGGAAAAGTTACCTGGCATATTGAATTTAAGCTGTGGCAGGATCCCAAATATTTCGTTCTTTGAAATGCAGACGTTTCTAAAATGACAATACACAGAAAGAGCAGCAGATCTAATTTGGGGCGCGTTTACAGCAACTCCTTCCTGCGCATGGCAGGGTACGGCTGTGAATTCAACAAGCACATCAGCTTAAAACCTTAAGCGCAGTAAAAAGAAAGTACAGTAAATACATCAGACCAACGATGATCCCCATGGCCCCAGAAAAAAAAAAAATCGCAATTTTGTTGTTGTTGTTGTTTTTTGTTTGTTTGATTATTTTATTTTTTTTTTGTCGTCGCGATACAAAACTCACGTTCTCCGTTTGCATTTGGTGGTTCCTGGTGTGTCCATTGCCTGCAATGGAGGGAGCACCAAAACAAAAAAAACGTCGCTTCCCAACACAAGGGAGTGAACAGAAAACTGTCTGCTGGACCACACAGCACGAGTTTGAAGCGGTAAGGTGGACGTCCAATTTGAGCACTGCCTCGGCTCCCCATGTTTAGGCTTTGCAGATGCGTTGATTGATAAGATTTCAGATTCATCAGGACACTCCCTAGTTTCTAATGTATACTTTATACACACACACTCATACAAAATGCATAGAGTTGATTGCTAAAAACACTGAAACTTGCGGGAAAAGTTAGGTTTCTTAATTTTCAGTGTGATTAAAAATGTACTTGCTGGTATTTTCTTTTTTTTTTCTTTAAATTATTTTATGATCTAATACTGTTGCATTTTAGTTATTACTTAAAAAATAAATCAGATGTAGGCACATTTATTTCATTCAGACATTCATTAAATAAAACACTGCTTGTGTTAGTGGAGTAAAGAAAAAGATTACCAGTTATTAGCTTATTGACAGAGTTAAACTCAAATGCTTTGCACTCTTATTCCAGTCAACATTGCAAGGATTGTATTCCAGATTTTGTTTTAAAAAAAGTTAAGTCAAGCCTGCAAGATGCAGCTTCTTAAGTGTCTACACAATGCCAATATGAAAACATTAAAAAAAAATTAAGTTACATCAATACATCCACTTATATGCAGTGATGAGCTCAAAGTTAATGGAGATAAAATACTGATGCAAATAACACACCCCAAAAAAACATACGCAATCATCTTCCATCATTTACAGTATAGTAGTTACGACACTTCAAACATGAAAACAAAATAAAAATTTAAAAATTAAAAAAAAAAAAAAAAACAAAAAACAACCAAAAAGAAAAACCAAACCCCAAACCCGGCTTCTATTTCATGTAATCAGACTTGTACAGAAATTAGAAGGCTAAGAAAGAACTAGTTAATCACCTAATTTCACAGCTATCTGAAGTGGCAATCATTATATAGCAGCTTATCTATGATACATTCAAGATAAATGATACAATTTATTACTTGCCCATAAGCTAAAACACGGCCTCAGCTTAAAACCTTCCTTAAATCCCATCTCTACACTACAGTTTACTTGAGGTCTATGAAAAAGTAGCTACCTTTTATAGGAAATGGATGATTAAGTCTTTGGTGCCGCAAAAAGCAACTTCATTTGAACAAAACAGAACAAAAAAAAAAAAAAAAAAAAACAAAAAAAAAAAAAAAAAAAAAAAAAAAAAAAAAAAAAAAAAAAAAAAAAAAAAAAAAAAAAAAAAAAAAAAAAAAAAAAAAAAAAAAAAAAAATTAATGCAAAAAGCATGTAATTTACGTCCCTGACGGAATGTATTAAATAAGCAAACACCCGCAACAGGCTAAAACAAATACTATCATGTAAAAAAAAAAAAAGGCTAAAATTTCTCCCATGCATAAATGAAAGATTGCACACAAAGAACTCACATCTTTTCAAGCTTCAATAGTAAATATTCTGCTACTAGTTATTAAATACTGCATGGTTTGCTCAAGCTAAGATGAAACCACATCATGGATCAATGAGCACTTGGGCTTTTCCTCTCATTAGCCAGTCAGTCATGCCTACTGCACCTCTAAAACATTTTATTTTATCCAATTAGACAAACACTTTTAAAATAAACTACTTAGGTCGTATTGCAGTTCCATTTACCAGTATGAAATACTGTCTTGTGTGTCACTACTCAACAGCTACTGAATCAATTTCTCTTAAGCACTACTAAAGTCCTGTCTTGAAGCGAGATCATTCTTGGGGGGAAAAAACAAAGACAGCAAAATTCGGCTACAGCAAAACATGCTGCCCTCTCGGTAAGGAAAATACACCCAATACTAAAATCATACCACACAAAAACCCAAAATGAGCATTACGCTACCAAAAAAATCAGCAGATCTGAAGGTTTTTTTTAAGTGCTGCAGTCCTCAACATTTATATATAAGTAATAACATTAACAACCTCAAATATTTAAGGCACTATGTGTGGGAACAGTTTACAATGCAGCTGAGATTATTAGGACAACAACATTTAAGAGCAATGTTTAGGCTTTTCTTTTTTTTTTCCTTCGCCCATGCAAAAGACACATGCAATGTGAAGAAGAACAACAGCTCAACTTTTAGATAAGTGACTCAACATTTAAACACCAAGATACGCAATACAAACAAGTTACTCCTACACTGTACTGCTGACACATGTGCATCTGTTGCTCTAGAGTTCTGTACACTGAATGGCTTCCCAAATGTAGACGTGTCTTGCACTAGTTAGAAGGCAATTTTATAAAAAATAGCAGGAGCAAAACCAGATTTCTGCTCCCATAAGTCACCTGTCTAAAGTTACTATATAAGAAGATAACATGACCAAAGACAAGTTATACCAAATGTGCAAAACACATTAAAAGTGAGTTTGTTTGTTTTTTGTTGTTTTTTTTTCTTTTAAAGCTCAGAGAGTTGTTTAAATTGCACCCAAGTCTACACGATTCAAAAAAATAATTTTTCCTCGTTGTGCCATGGCTAATAATTATAATAAATACCATGTTCTCCTCTCAACTCAAAACCTCCGCATCACCGAGCTTCCTCAGCGTTACTCTTCTCACATGAAGGGGTACTGGCCGAGTTTCGTGGGGCTCAGCGGGAACCCCGCGTAGGCGGGCGACGCCGCGATGTACGAGTGCGGGGGGAAGAGCGGCTTGTACTGAGTCTGGGGGATGGTGGGGGAAGGCAGGAGGCGGGGGTTGATGCCCACCGGCACCTGGTGGACGATGCCGCTGGGGTGGGTGATGCCGTAGGTGGGGTGCTGCAGCAGAGGCCGGGAGGCGCAGGGCGAGGCGAGCAGGTGGGCGACGGGCGCGGCGGCGCTGCCGAGGGGCGCCGGCGACGGGTAGGGCAGGAGGGCGGGCTGGGCGCCCAGGTGGGCGCTGCCGGGGAGGTGGGCGGCGTGCACGGTGGTGTGGCTGGGGCTGCCCTGGGGCAGGGAGAAAGCGTGGCTGGCCGGGATGTAACCCTGCTGCTGCCTCCGCTGAGCGTAGTTCCCGTTCCACTCCTGCGGCCCGGAGCCGAAGTGCTGAACCTGTCCCCACACACACACACACAGAGAGAGAAAGAGAGAGAGAGAGCAATCTTAACATTTCTGGGTACAAGGAGGCTTTGAAAAATGGAGTAATGCGCTAAAAACTAGTCAACTGAAAATCGGGAGGAATATAGAGACGGGAGGAATTAAATGCTTAAAGAAATAATAATTAAAAAAAAAATAGATATATATTAGCTTTTTAGGTAGTAGCACAGACAGGAAATCTGACAATAAGAGATGGAAAACGGAAAACAGGTTATTATAATGCTCTTGCAAAAAAATATAATAATTTAAAAAAAAAAAAAAAGATCAAATGCCATGCTGGGCTGTTTTAACAGAAATACCATGTATCACATGAGCAAGGTGCTTATTCCACTCTACTCAGCACTGGCTTGGCATCAATTGGAAGTGCTGCATTCAGTTTGGGCACCATAATGAGGCACAAAGAGGACAAATAGGAGAGAAATTTTAGAGGAGAGCAGGAAAAATAATAAACGGATTGAAAACATCTGAGACAACTAGGCAAACAGAAGTCTAGGGCTACGATCACAGGAAGAGGTGGCAATCATTAACAGTCATAAAGAGAAAAGACTAAAAATCAATTACTCTCATTAAATGATGCAGACTTCAAACTACACAGGACATCTACCAAAGAAGGGAGGATCAGCATAAATTTTTTGCAATGAAAATAACATTCTACGCTTTCTGCCAAGAGGCTGAGGAGTTGCAGACACTGGAGAGATTAAAAATTAATACCATGCTGATCATATTAAGGTTTGCTTAGAATTAATTAAACCAATCCTTTTGCATAATCATGCAGAAGGGGAGACTGTGTCACCCACCCAAACGTTTCTTTCAGTCTACACTATTCAAGTCGTTATTGCTAAATCCTCTTATCTACGTATTGCATGCTTGCATTTAGTATTTAACTTACAATACCCAGTTATTCTGCAAGACTTACACAAACAGGTACTGCTCTTAGATTAATGTACCTCCAGCTATCTAACTCTAGCTCAAAATTAATTAATTAATCAAAAGGCTTAAACCTGATGTCATGTGTCAACTTCAGTTCTCAGCCACAGCAGACATACTTACTGTGTTGTTGGGTAATAAAAAAAAAGTAACTTTGAAGTTAACTTTGAGTATCTTCTAACATTGGACTGGACTACATTCACAACCTCATCTCTGCCCAGTTCCACTACCTGGCAGCAAAGGTACGAAATAGTTGAGTTTGTTAAGCTCTCTCTCATCTCTGGATACTCAAGCTACAAGCTACAAGCATTTTCTCCACACTGCTAACAGAACAGGACCGAGACACGGCTGCAGATTTTAACTGCACACTGTGAGCAGTTTTAGCATCTGGATGCAGGAAAAAAAAGCGCTAACGTGTTTTTCTGTTTGTCTCGCGCTTTGATTTTGTGTAAGCACTGACAATTTTGCCAATGGGACTTTTCTACTATTTTTGACAATAAAGTCAGCTGTTTCAAGAAAATGACCGAAAGTGAAGGATACTTATGACTTGCCCACTAAGTTGAAATCCGTTTTTCAAGATCTGAACACTTCTTTAATGAAGCTGCTGAATACCTGCAATTGCCATTGACAGCAATTGAAATTGCGAGCATTCAGCACGTTTTTGAGACAGAAAAAGCACTTTTTCAGGTGTGAGTACACATACCTGACTGAAGTTTACGTGTTGCTGATGGAATGCTGATTTTTGCTGACGGTTTCCTACAGCAGAAGACTGGTTTATTCTTCCCAGCACAGACCGACCCTTTTTCAGTGGCTGGCACGAAGCATCTTCCAAGACACAAATAAACAATGTTATGTTTTTGTTGTCACTATTCTCTTCTGACAAAAAGTTAGACAAAGTTTCATTTGCTTCAGCATACAGGGAGAAACAACAATAATACAGAACACTAATTAAAGTCAAAAGCCAGCAGTATTTAGAAGTGTTTACTATGGGTTAGCAGATGCGTGAATAGGTCAAAATCTTCAGATATACATCTACTGAATAAACACTCAAATTTCTGTTCTTATCTACTGGCATAGAAAGAAAAAAACCACCTGAACCAACTTACCTGTATTCACTATCTGTTCACCAAGATGTAACCTGTTTTCAAGTCTCATCGGTGGTACCACTACTGTGCAAACAGTTGATTTGGTTTCAGGATTAACCGAGGCTCTTGCTTCCTTATTTTTATTATTATTGACCACAAAGCCATTCTCCACAAACGGGCTGTCGTGTCCTGAAGAGTCTGAAGTTGGGGAACCATCCACTGTATCACATCCACTTTCCTGTTCGTCATCCGACATGCTGTCAAAAAATAAAAGTATCGCAATAAAACAATTCTATTTTTTGTATATATATATATATATATATATATACTTTCTTAAATTAACACGTAACATTTATGGAAGTGAAACTACTCAAAGGTGGATAAAAATAATACATATTTCTTATACAAGCACATATATTCAAACTCATTCTATCCATAAACTGAAAGGCTCAGAGAAAGGAGGTAATTTCTACATGAAGACTTAGACGTGTAACCCGACTTGCACCCAACTTTGTAATTTTATGTTTTAAGTAATTCTGTTCCTACAAACCACCTGAAATTTAGACTTTTAGGTCAAATAAAAAAGTTGAAGAAGACTATTTCATTTCTTCCTGAATGATAACATAAAGGCCTCCTGCTGGTTATTACAGTGGCAAACGAGAACAGAACACACCGATCCCATTTCCAATGCCAGTTGCCAGGAGCAAGACCACGGTTCAGTCAGTGGAACCAGAACCAAACACCTCTCAGGCAGCAAGAACTGAAAACCCCAGGAAAGGAAACTCTCTTCTGGCAATATACCTCATTGTAAATGATGCTAACCTCCTTATTATTTATTTATTGCACAAGCAAAAGGTACCTCAGGGGGGCATCTCTAACAACAACAACAAACAAATTTAAGAAGTTCTCGGCTGGGACTGTGCCAGGTTCATGTAGATATATATAGGTTATATGGATAACAAGAGACCCTTCACTTAACAGAGCTAAAATGAATGGTATGAGGGGATGAATAAGCCAGTGTAGACACTAACAAAGTTCCTGGTTCAAGGACAGTCATGAGAACTGAGAATTTCCATAAACTAGAAAAGCATGAAAACCCCAGGTTATATTAAAAATTGGTGGAATAAATGCTTGACTTAAAACATGCAAGAAAAAGCAGTGAATTCACTAACACTTGAACATATGGTCAAGTCCTTCAGCGATTTTACAGCTAATGTAACATGTCTTTATTGCATGTTGTTTAAAGTAAGACAATACAAATAAAACCATTTATAAAAATTCATTTTTTTGTGAAAAGTACTTTGACACTACGAAGGGCAGCACAAAAACCTGAAGACTCAGCCAACAGAACCAGGTATATCTGAGGTTTTTTTTTTTAAGCAGCACATAGTAATAACATGACAACTACTGAGCAACTAATTGTATTTCTGCATTATTATTTTTTTTGATTCAAGTTCCTAATTATATGACTCACATTAAGTTGAATGCTAATGAAACCAGAATCCGATACACTCCTCTGCTATTGACAGAAAGTTGAATTACAGAGGGGAATTTAATTACAGCTCAGTTCCTTGCAATTCAAAGAAAATACTGTAAAAGCAAGCAGGTCTTCTTAAAAACTCTAATCTGAAGTTTGGAATGTTTTGATATTAAAGAATATCAAAGGACTGACAACATTAGCTACCAACTACCTGACACCTCCCAGTATAAGATACATCTTGTTATCCAAATCTTTACTAAAACTTAACTATTGAAATGGAAATTCTTCAAATGCTTCTAGTTATTTTCTTCCCTTGCAGTCAGATATGACAAAAGCTTAAAAAACTAGGACCAGGGAAATACAACTAGTTTAGTCCATCTATTAAACTCTGGCAACTTTTTTAACTCCCTTATTTTTTTCTTGAGAGGAGAGGACTGTATTTATAGAAAAAGAAAGATTTATACATATATAAATCATCCATTAAAAGCATAATTGAGTCAGGCTGTAGAAAATTTAAAACATATAAAACTGCCTGTATAGACTAGCAGTTCTATCTCCTTACCAATACACACTGTGATAGAGTCTTGAATTCTTTTAAACAAACTTTTTTTCATTAAGACTCTAATCAAATTCATTTTGCACAATGAAACTGCTCTGAGTTGGAGTCATTCTTTTAGGTATAGAAAGCTATTCTGCAGAAAATAAGAAGTGAACTGTAGAATAAAAAAATAAAAGAACTGGTCATGCTTATGGCAGCCAGGGGTTGCCTGAAAAAAATTCATTGTGTCTCTTAGTCACAGAATTTCTATGGGATATTGGCTGAATCATATTAAACCAAACTTTCCACCAGCATCAGCAACTACACATCCCAAACATTTCTTGGTCAACAAACTCGTATCTAGGAATTTATTGGTAGATGTGGCACAAGTAGAAACAATTGAAATGTCAAGATATTAGACAAGTCCATGTTTTATAAGTGTCACACAGACAGATGTGTTGGTGTCAAGACCTCAGTTACTGCAGCAAAAAAACCTGCCACAAAACAGGTCACATTAACAGTGAATGGTTTTATAAAAGCAGATTTTTGAATGATGGGCAAAAATGGAGTCTTGAGCTAGACATGAGGCAGTGAAGATAAAAACATTTAAGAGCTGCTCATGTGAACAGTGTTGACATAAGTAAGGCTTGTGTCTGGTAGAAGAAAAAAGGCATCGGTGTTATTAAAGATTGCAAGATACCCAATGGGGGGACAAGAGGCTGCAAAAATTAAAGACAATCTCGTAACTTCCAATCTGTCACATCCTACTTTGGCAGATTTGAATTTGCAACCCTAGAAGACTTTTGTTCGGCAGGAAGCTGCATGCAACATGTTTATATTTTCTGTGTTAACACCATCCATTCAGTATTCGGAAAACTTCCAATGCAGCAACAGAGATCTGCTAGGAATGATAAAGGAACAGTAAATTAATTTTTAAGTAGATCACTTAGCCTCACCAGATGGCACCGTAACAAAAACTCCTGCATTTTTTAGCACAAACTGAGTCTGCTGCGTACTGGGATCTTTCTTTTTGTTGAAAGGACCCCAACTCTTTACCTGTTGGACCTCTTGCAAGGAGATGGGCTGGACTGCTCGGAGGAGCTGGTGCTCAGGGTGCTGTCGGGACTGCTGAGGGAGCACACGCGGTCGATGTTCAGGGTGTTCTGGCAGGCTTCGCACTCCAGGCTACCTTTACACCTGCCACACACAAAACAAAGTCAGCAAACAATACCAGCTCTCACTCCCCACTGGCTTAGGTGTAATTATGGACTAAAAAGGGCTCCAATATTAGAAAAGGTCCCTTAAACATGAATTAATCTTGTTTCTTTTATATCCAAACCAAGCGATACTAAAACAAGTAGATAAAAAATCCTGCTACAGTAGCTCAGACCCTTGAAACCTTTGACAAAGCTGAGATCTCAAATACAAGTCCTTCCAGATCAGAATCATCACGAGCAAAAATGAGGTCAAACAAACATTAGACTTCTAAGCCCTCATTTAAAATGATGCATTGCTTCTGTGATGGCTCTGTGAAAGAAAACTCCACTGGGGGACCATACCCAGCACACCTTTTCCCACTGTTAGGGAATTATTTTCTACCCATATGTATTTTCTACATACATATGTATGTAACACTATTTACTGGATAACGGAGAAAATATTCTTTCTTGTGCATCCAGCACGCTGAAATAAAAGAATGCTTTGCTCCTTAAAACCCTTAAAAGGGTCTTGGAGAGTGTTTTTTTTATACCCTTTTTATATCTACTGGTAGAATGATAACACTGATTATGCAAAGCCAGAAGACTGATCTTCAACAAATAAATAGGGTATGACATTATTAAGAAAAAAAAGGATGCTGGACCTAAAAGCACTATGGTTTGAAAATGCCTAATGCACATGGACTGACGAGGTAGAGTTTTGACAGTGTTGTTCACTCTCAAATAATACAGGGCTACAGTGTTAACCTCTTCCTGAAGTTTGATTTAAAAAGCATCATTATTTGTCTTTTTTTTTTTTTTTTAAACTCAGATCCGTTAAACCCAGCAGCTGCATTTAAGGAAACCTTGCAAAATAAACAAAACCAAATAACAAAGATAATGAATACAAGCACTGATTCTTACTCCCTCAGCGAATGTGTCCTTCCCAGGTCATCCTCGTCGGTGTCGCTGCTGATGGTGATGACGCTGACGGCGGGGCTGGGGGAGCCGGCTATGAACAGGGTCTGGCGCTGGGCGGCTCGCAGGGAGGGATCAGGGGCCAGCCTGACCGAGGCTTCACAGCAGGTGCCTTCCTGTCCTTCTGAGTTGAGATTGTCCTGTGCTTCGATGCAGCTTAATCTCTTCACAGCCTTCAGGTTGAGTATCTTTGGAGATATGAAGGCTGAATTTTGGATGTTGGTGTTCTGTAACGCGTTGCTCCTGTGAAGGAAACGCTCCGTTTGGCGTTTAGTGAATCTCTACCCACAGAGCTGAAAACTGTGTTATTTGCAGCAAAACCAAAGCAAACAATGTAGGCTAAACCAACAATTCTCTAAACTAATACCAAAAAAAACCCCACAGAACAGTAAACACAGTCATAAACACTTGGCATAGATGACTTCAGATATTAACAAGAAAGATGTAACACCTAAGACTGAAATTTATAATTTATATTGAAAATCCCATTTTCTTGTAAGGGGAAAAAAAAAAAAAAAAAGAAATAAAAATCCCATTCAGGTGAAAAACGAGCAAACAAATCCTGGCCAGATTTGCTGCAGAGATTCTCCCTGCAAACAGAAGCTGGTGGCCTCCAGAAGAACTCCTTGCTCAGTACAGGACTGCTGACATTGTCCCTGTAACGTGTGCTTTCCCATTTATTGAGCATCCCACACCTTTGCCAACACTTTGCATGGAAGTGGGGCATATTTTCTTCAGCAGGCAGCTGAAGCATTTTTGGCTACCAGTAAGAGAAAGGCGACTGCAAGGCAAACTGCAACCCCCTGGGCAGTACGTCTTTATTTTCAGTTCCCTAAACCTGATATATTCTCACACACATAAACTTAGGAATATCCCACTAGAGCTACCTCAATATATTCTTGTAACTTCCCAAAGCCTGTAAAGACAACTTTCTATCATGACAGGCACGTACTAACAAAAAGGAGCTAAACCATCTTACCGCTGCAAAGTACTTTTCCATCTACTCTATTACCAAAACAACATTGAAAACTTAAGGCAGAAAGGACACATTTTCCAAAAAAAAACTGTTGAAGAGTAATTGTCTCCGACAAACATGCCATTTCTACATTTTATTTCCCTGACCACAAATCAGCAACAGCAGGTACACGGGGCTTTGAGTGGCAGAAATGTTCTACCAACCTGTTCTGACACAGTTTGTTCCTCTTGGTAGCTGCGGGCTGAGGCCAGACGACGTGTGCAATGCCCACACTAATTGGCTGAGGGGCAGACAAGGTTATCTGATGTGTTAAGAGAGGCTGTGGTATCACTGAGCTGTAATGAGTGCCCTGGGTAATCATCTTCCTGAGGAAAAGGAAAGGCAGTTTTACATTGCGAGTCACCTCCATCGGCATCCGCAGTCCTTGTTAAGTCGGAGCCATTGTTAAGGTATGGCACAAAAATACCATGGGCTTACCCCCAGTCTCCAAGCCTCTGTGGGCCAGCCACAGGATCAGAGGCCAGAGATGTTGCAGGAGCTGCCACTGGTGCCACCTGCTGCCATGCAGGAACCAGGATCTGCTGAGTCTGATTCGACCACGTCTGTGTTGCGAAGCAGAGAAAGATTTTTATGACGCGGGGGAACGACTGGATTTACATTCACTGCTTGCAGTTCAGCGCAGAACAGAGGAGGGGCCACAACAGAACTCTACGTTTAAAAACATTTACTAACTAATAATAAAGCAAAATTTTTTTTTCCTTTAGAATGAGCCAACCTGAGAGAGGATTCCGGCTCGAATCTGTAGTGGCTGAATCGCGTGGGCTTGGGTCACCAACGGGACTGCATTATCCACCCTCAGGGAGAAACTGGTGGGTTTGCTGTGGTTTGTAGGAATTCCTGTCAGGGAGAAAAACATATACCCAAGCTTTAAGCAAACACCAGTCTTGCTTGTATTTTCTGAGCCAAATGCAAACAACACCGAGGACAATTTTAAAACATTTCACAAAAAAAAAAAAAGTTTTAATGTGTTTATGATCTAATTTCATCATTTATATGACTTTCAAGCCAAACAAATCAACACCTAAAAGATTTCTGTGCCTTAACTTATCTGCACAAATATTTGATGCTGGAATTTCCAGAAAGAACTGCCAATAGCTACTATTTGGAAACAGCTTATTAGAAAGAGGAATGACTTTGGCAGCAAGTTCTGCAAAGCTAAGCATTTACTCTTCATCACAAACTACATTAAAATATTTCAAAGGAAGCAGAAAAAAGTAAGCAGAACTGAATTTCAAAGCTTCTCACAACTGACTCCTGCACATCTCACGCTCTGCATTTCCAGCAGGTTGAAACCCATTCCTCTTGGCTTTCATAGCAGACAATGCCACAGGTACAATGACCCTCCTTGCTACCATCTCTTTTGTGGGAAACAATGTAAAATTTTCTGTGTATCTCATCAAGCATTTGCAGTAGAATCCATAACCCTTTCAACAACATAATGCAAACTATAGCACTGTTAGAATATACCACAAGAGCATAATACAAAAAAGATGCATCTCATGCCCTGTAGAGGTTTCATTATTGTCACAAGGAACTAGAAGACATACAGCGATGCTGAATGTTTACTACTTATTTTTTTACACAATAATGTAAAAAAAAAAACGTGGAAGAGGATTTTTTTCCCAAGAGATACTGCAACAGAGCAACTATGGTAGAAGACAATAGTGGCTAAGAAAAGATACACCTGATCTCACCTTCTAACTGCACTTCATGCCTTGTGCTTCAGTCAACAATTAAGCAATGAGTGTTCACAGGCAACTACTAAAGAACTACTAAACTAAAGTTTAGAAGTGTTTAGGTTGTTTGGGGTTTTTTTTATTCTTTACAGTAAAAGATGAAAGAAAATCTTCATCTGATGTAATTCTCATGTCATCACACAGTACTTAGTTATAACCATGCACTTCAAAGCTTTTCATTTTGAAATGCAGTTGACTGATTTTTTTTTTTTCCCCACAGCCATCAAGAAGAGCAACATCTTAGCTCTGACAGAAGTAGCAAGTTTTAGCACTTCAGACATTCCACAGAGCAGCCAAGCTGGGAAACACTGAAGCAGTGCCAGATACCGTTAATATCCCCTTTTCATCCCTGCCAACAACTCAACTCAGCACCTATGTGATGAAAACAATATATTCCCTTCATTTCAGCTGCAGCAGAATTTAAATTTGGAAATTTATCATCATATTCAGAGTATGGAAATTAGAATGTGGAAATTTATCATCATATTAAGAATACAGTATACAGATCCCAGATAAAGTATTTGCCTTTTCCATAAATCACTTCGGGGTTTTTTAATTATGAAGTATGTGACACAATTTCAATAATTAACTGCTCAGAAGGCAATCTGTATGAAGCAGCTATATATACATTTACCTCATATAGCCTCTGACACTCTGCCCAGTGAGTACTCAGACCTTTCTGGAAGCCAAGGTAGATGCAGCTGTCACAAATAACACTACTGATAAAATCTGCTATATCTGTCTCTACCTACAGAGATTAAGACTTCCTGGGGTCTAAGTTTAGGTTAAATGTTTTTGGTTGTTTTTTTTTTTTTTCAGAGTGAGCCCAGTATGACATCTGAAACTTTAAAATGCAGAGGGAGAACTAAGGAGGAGTTTGAAGGTTATTCTTAGAAAAAAAAACAACTACTTCCTATGAACTCCACAATTTCAAGACTCGTTCTCAACACGAAGATGAACATCACCAAGACAAATAAATTGCATCCTTGGAGATGAAGACTATAATCAATCAAAGTTAATAAGCAAATAATATAAACCACCTTTCCCTTTCCATAAAAGATCACTACTAGGATAAGACACTGATATTCCCTTCATCTTTCTTGTTTCCTCTCAAATTTTATTTCAGAATACATTCCTCTCTTCATCTTTCACACTTTGTTCCTCTATTCCAGCTAAGATATAAATTCATATGTGTGTCTGTGGTATATGAAGATGAGCTCTGAATTGCTTAAATCATTTTCTGCAGGTGCTGATTTGCTGTTTATTTCAGAAAGGTGCCACATACCTGCATCTGACTCACATGCTCATTTTTTAATTACATAATTAAGTTCTTTTAGATATAAACACCAAGTGGGATAGAATGGAAAACTCAACTATTGCTAACAGACAGACAGTAGCACTCTTATTTTAGGAACTGTGGCAATCACAGATAAACCTACCTTGAAGAGCAGGAGGACATATAATCAATGCCTGTTGGAAAACATCACTGCAACCAAACTGAGCAGTTCCTGCCTGCAGTGGTATCCCTTGGTGCAAAACTGAATGGGCAGATGCAGTTAATGCCTATGGAAACAGATCCAACACAGGCAACATTATTATAAGCATTAAATCTAAATGCCTCACACCCTCGTCCCACCACTTCATATAATAAACAACTAAAATAACTCATTAAAAAAAAAAAAAAGTTAAGATTTCAAATACATTTTACAGGAAGCCATTCTATTTGGCCACTGGAGGGCATCATGATACAGCACTGGCGATCCCAGTTTGTCCCTTAATTTGAAACGTGCCGAATTCTAAAGGGTTTCCTTAAGAAAACATTAGGAAAAAAATAAAAGACAGTAGATTTTGTCACTTAACGGATGTAATGTTTTAAATTATTAATTAGAAAAACTGCATTAACCGAACTTATAATTAAAAAAAAAAAAAAAAGAGAAAAATTTAAAAAACCCCAAACCACAAAACGTTGTTTTTTACCTGACTTCTTACTGGACCAATTTTGGTAAAGCTCGCAGTCAGGTTGGCTGCACTGCCTGAGGCAACTGATCTCATAAGTGATGTTTTATTGCGATTGCTTAAGTCATACAGATTTGATCTGCATTTGCAAATATCCATGATATGAAAACAGGACTTCACTCTATCAAAACCAGAAAATAAGTTGCTTTAATTACGGTTTCATGTCATGTTAAATGTATAAAACAATTCCCCAGAACCAGATTAAAAAAAAAAAAATAAAAAAAAAAAAATTAGTTCCAAGCCCACATTTTCCAGTTTCACAGAATGGCATCACACACAGAAGCAGGAAAAAAAGAAACACTGCTGTTACTATGGTCACGTCAAGCCTTTGTAATGCCTGTTTTAAAATCAAGGAAAATACTGCTATTTCCTACTCCTTCCATCTAACACCATTTTCTGACAACTGTGTACAAACAGGAAGGACAGTAAACTAAACAGGTGGAAAGCTTTCTCCTTCAGCGGAATGCTCGCACTTCAGGAAATCCACAGGGAAATCCACAACTCCAGAACTGCAGGAAAAAACTTTCAATACATGCCACATTTAATTAAAAGAAAGTACCAAGATGTTGACCTCGAGAGGAAATGCCCATCCTAGCTTTCAGTGGCTGGTTGGAACGAGGGCTCTTCACACCTCCAAAAATCAAGCCCAAGCTCCTGCAGTGTTGGAATTTTAACCACCATGTATAAAACCAACTGTTCTGCTACTTTTCAGAATGAAAAAAACCCACACTCTTTCAACCAGTTCCCTTGAGCCAGTAGGTGTGTCTAAATACTGCAAGCACTTGAAAGCATTCTCTAAGACACGACAAAAGTCATGAAAGGTTGGTTTTTTTTTCCCCCTCTCTAATAGCAGAAGTAAAACAGCATAAGAAACCATACAAATGAATTGCAAACAAGAAGAGATTCCCGTGTTACATACTGGTTGCTATGAGGAAAATCGAGGAGGTGCTTCATGGTAACAAAAGAATGGTTCAGGGTCTCAGCTGGAGTGATTCTTAGATCAGCATCGATGAGCAACATTTTCTTCAACAGACTGACGAATTCCCTCCTATCTGCCTTCTCTGCCAACAGGTCACTTCCTTCCAAATCCATCACCATGTTCACCTGGCATTGGACAGAACAGTCAGATATACAAGATATGCATATTATTTTACCTCTTTCTGTTACTGCTTTCTGCTATAAAATGCTGATATTCAACCTTTTGGTTAGACAAAATGATTGGCTTGGAATTGGTGACTTTTTTTCCTTCGCTCTCCCCAGCCAAAAACCCCTGAAGGCTTTATTCCAGTCTGGGACTTGGAATTTAAGAAATAAGATTTGGAATAAAGATCTTCACATGGTCTAACTCGAACAACAGAGTTAATCTTCAAAAAACAATATTCAAGCATGTGTTAACGCCAACATTGCAATCGAATTTTATTCTTTTTTCAGGATATGAAAGAAAAAGAAAATATCGACTTGAGAGTTATAAAGCTAAGGAAAAGTGAAAAAAACCCAGTTGTTTTTTCTACATTTTTTAAAAAATTATACTGAGAAATATATTGTTAAGATAACAGAATGATACTGGAAATCATGCAGTTAAGATAGCAGGTTCCAAATGCATTTGTTGTTTTACCCATAATGGCAGATAAGGCAGAAGAGAAACTACACATCCTATATAAAATAAAGAGTCCACAAGAAAAAGAACCACTGTTTAACAAAAGCAATGGCAAGGGAAGATCTTTATTAAAAGCCCAAAGGGCTGACATGGCCAGACATCTTCCTCAGAGCAGCAGAGAAGGACAGATATGACTGAGATATAATAAATAATATTCTAAAGGGCATTTCTTTCCAAACTAATAAAATGTTTTAAAATCAGCATTCATTCCCACACCTTCCTCTTGCAAAGGATGAAGAAGGCTCTGATACTCACGTGCACTATATCATCCAAACTGTTGAAAATATACTTTCTGGCCTCTTTAGACTTCATACCTGTTTCTGCCTCGTGTTCTTCCAATGTCTCAAAGAAAAAAAGAAAAAAAAGGAGAGCTGAGTTTAGAAGCTGTCAATGAAAGGCACAACTACAAAGGAACTTTACCTATTTAATGACCTTAAAAACACTATTGGGTTATGGTTTTTTTTCAAATAAATAGTTTTTTAGTTGGCTATTTGTACAGTGCTTTTCTGGCTGCTTTCATTCTCTAAATCAAAAGACAAAAACTAGTACATTTTACATCTGATAGATCACAGTACTGGATTACAACAGACAGTCTGTAAATCATGCAGGAAACACTGAAAGCCTAGCAAAGAGATGTTTAATGAAAGTGTCTCATGTGCTTATATTTTTATATATCACAGGTTTTCTAATACTCATATTTTACCAATTTCCTCAAACTCGGACCTTTAACTTCAAACACCAGCAACATCATAGCGCTTTTTAAAAAAAAAAAAAAGTAAAACAAAAACCAGGCAATCTCTGTTCAACTTCTTTGTTTTCTCTTTCATTTTTTCATTTTTATACTTTCATTCTTCCACATACACAACAGCTGGTAGAAATATTTTAAATACTGAAGTATGAAACAAACAAATTCTAGAGGATGAATTAAATCACTGATCAGTGATTTATGAGCTGGTATACCACTTTCTGTTCCAATTTTCCTCCTTCAACACAGACAGCACCTGTGGGCTGGTGCTGCAAGGGATAAGGTGGGGATTCAGGGGGAAAAAAAAAAAATTCAACGCACAGATTACAGAAAAGTTTCCAAAATTAACTTTGACAAAAAACTGCAAGTAGTGACCAACGGTTCATACCAAAACTCCTAATTAACCAAGCCAGGTAACAGCTTCTGAAAAACAGAGAGGGCTGTTTGCATCAAGAACTCGTTTAGGTTCTCTGATACGGAGAAGCCTGATGAAAAGAGTCACCTAAAGATCAACTGCTGGAGAAAAGAGGATACTGGATTAACCAGGAGGGTGTAATTGGAGAATTCTTGCATAACCCGGCCCTGCAGCGCAGGGGGGATTTACCAAATTTACCAAGTTACTGTGGGGAGTTACACAACTCGTGCCTTGAGCTGCTCAGCTCTTTGCTGCTGCAGAAATTCCGTGTCAACCTGTAACTGCGTCCTGACTCCCTGAGCCCTCGGTAAAGCTCGGTGCAGTTGGATCATGAAGCAATACAATTTAAAAAAAACAAAATTATTAGCCTAGGAAGGGACAGCTGGTTAGAGAGAAGCAAGGTGTGCAGAACACAGAAGAACTTCTTCATTTCATCTGCGCTCACTGCAGTGCAGCTTTCAGCCAACAAAGGCTGTTCTAGCAGGGGATCTGAAGGAAATTAGCTGCACACAGCCATGCTATTTCTTAATCTCCTTTTTCTCCTAGGAACTTCTGATCCTGAAGCCAGTTTTGGACAAAATTTTGACAGAGCGGCGTGGGCCTCCGAGACAAATTCCTTAAGTGAAGTGAAAAAGCAGTTACCGAGCAGGAAAAAAAAAAACAAACCAAAACGAACCCACTCATTTGGTACCCCTGGAGATACAAGGCTTAATCTGAACTCCCCACATGGCAGCCGTGCACTGGCCACTGCACAGCCTGGCAGCTGCACCAGACCTGCCTCTCCAGCAGGAGAAAACATGGACATGAGCTTGGAGTGCTGCTTTTGGGGAAGGGTAAAAAATGGATGAGATACAGAGCAGGAGGTGGCAAAAAAACACAGGAGATGAAGAAGGGAGAGAGAGTGGTACTGCAGCGAATCTTGGCCTCTCTGGTTTCCCTGCTCACAAAACAATAGGCTGTTTTCTACTACATTCCACTGTTTACCTTTAATCTCCAACTAGAATATGGTGCATCCGTTTCTCTACAGAAAAATCTTGCAGTTTTTGTTCCCATGCTTAACAACTGCTCTCCTGGCAAACCTTGAGTCTGTGAAATGTAACGAATCTGAGGGAAAAAAAACAAAACAAAACAAAACAAAACAGGAAAACCAATTTAATCTCTTTCTTTTCAAAATCTGATCCACACAGTTTAAAAAGTTTTCATTTCATTTAAAAGAAAATGGCAAAATGAGCCACGCTCAGAGCACCCTGGTTCAACAGCTACATCTTACATGGGGGAGAAACCTGACCCTGAGCACTTGGTACTGCTCTCTCCCCGTGTCAGAGAAAGCCATCCATAAACAAACCTCTGAAGTGACCTATATAAGTAAGCTTTTTAGGCTGGGTCAAAGAAACGAGGAGCTGTGCAGAGTGGCTGTCGTTGCCTCCTCAATCCATTCAAATCCTAAATGCATTATTTTCATTCTAAACAGAAAGAGTGCTTTGTTTGCATACTGAACTTTGGTGGTTTGGGGTTGTTTTTTGCATGCTCTCATTACGTAACTTGATAAAAAATCCTTCCCATTTGTTGTTTCCAGTGTATCAGTCTTCTACACACCTGACACACCGACAGGGAAACATTCCACGTGGAAAGGGGGTGCATGTACAACCTCTAGGAATCCAGCAAAAGATGCTGTCCTCATCCAAGAAACTTTGCTGCTGAATGTGATGGGAATGGAGTGGCTTCGTGAGCCTTTTCCATTGAAATGATCAACAGGCATTTATTCATTTTAGAAGATGTCTTACTGTGCATTTTGCATTGCCTTTCTTATAGTTGGTGATTGATGTTATTACCTAAAATAGTCAAGTTTCCAGGCTTCAACAGAAAACTGTTGAAACGTGATGTGTTTTAACTACTGTGCATGCAATGTTAACTCACTGTACAAGGGAGGAGTTACCCCACAACTTCTTTAAAAATTAAAAACCACCTTTGGAGTTGGAACAATAATTGGGCAATAACTGAAAACTGAGTTTGTTGCAGGGTTGGGATGGAGGGAGTCTGGATTCCAGCAGACAGGGCAAGGCCCTTCAGGGGTTCAGCCCTGAAGGGGCTTCTGGGGTGAGCCAGCCCCTGGAAAAGGTGGAGCAGCCGAGGAATAGGAGAAAATGGAAGAAAGTCAAAAGGAGAGGGGGGTCAAATACACCAAATGCACCTGAGAGGAGCAACACCGATGGGCAGCAGAGAGGAAAGGTACATGTGAGGCTTCTGCTGAAAAATAACTGACAGAGCCAAGTGGGGAGGAACTAAATGCAATCCTGCCAACTTTGGTTATTTGGAATCCTCCATAATTCCCTACCTCAGGGAGTAAAGAGAATCCCACCCTGACCAGAAATGTTTCTACATCACTTATAACGTGCTTAGAAAACAAGTAAAGACTGAAAAGTTAGCGGGGGAAAGGCAGCGCATTAATTCAAAAATTTAGCAGTTGAGCACCTGTGCCTGTTTTTAATGTGTATTAAAGCTCAGAAGGCACAGCTATTTTCCCCTGGGAAGCCCAGCTGTTACTGGTGCTAATCACAAAGGAATACAAGAACTAAGAGCTCCCCTTCCAGGGCGAGTGTGACACAGGCTGCCAGGGTGGCCACATAGCAGGAGGACGGGGGGGGAAATGCAGCACAAAGCCTGTTCATTTACTCATTGACACACACCACGGAGCAGGAGGGGAAGGAATTTCCTTGGAAGCCATCTCCCAGCGCTGCTGCACTCACGTACGCTGAGAAACAAACCCTGAATCAAATTTCTCCGCAGCGAGTTTTTGCAGACGTGCTGGAGCACGAAGACAAGCCTTGGCTAAAGTCAGGCAATTCCTGCCGGTGCAGAGAAGGTTACAGCCCCCCTTCCTCCAACATGAGGGGCAGACAAGTTGCTAGGTGAGTTATTAACCGATGCTTCCAGCAAACTTGAATGACGTGTCACTCTTTAACTAATAATGCCTTTTAATCTTTTGACTCGCTTGCAAAAGCAAGCAGAAAGTCTTACGGGCACTAAGACCCCCCCCTAATCCGTGCAGTCCTTTGCATGAAGCACCTGGGAAGGTGCCTGGAATTGGTGACAATGCTGTGAACTTGCACTGTCCAACAGGATCCAGAGGTTGAGCCATGTGGGGTAAAAAAGGGCTTTTCTTTTCAAGTGAGACTCCATATTCTTCTGAAAAAACATCCTCAGAGTCACGAGACTGAGCTTTAGGCTGTTACTGCTCCCTGCACCAAAGTCAGAGGCTCAAAGCTACGTAGGCCTGTTGGCACATGTTAATTAATAATCTGGGCTGCTGCCATCATGACAAATCACAAGTTAATCTGAGGAAAGAATTGTGACACAGGCAGCATTTTCCACAGTCAGACCCCAACTTCACCACAGGTGACTGAAGCTGTTGGTGAAAAGCAGAATTCCACATCCAGAAGCAGCATCTGTCTGGGCTTACCCACAGCAGCATCCCTTTTAATAGCTATTTACAGCAGTATGGGGTTCAAAGGTGCAAATTTCCCTGGAAATTACATATTTTGCATCTTTCTTTAATTTTTTTTTTCCTAATTAAAGTCCAGATCTTCTCCTGCAGTTTCTTCCAAAATAAGAGGTAAATAAATCTGCCAAATTCTTGGAAATATTTGAGACAGTATTGCAGATTCTTTCCAAAAAAAAAAAAAAGCCTTCACTTTATCCTTAAAAATTTATGGCTATTAGATGTTTTCTCTTTCATTTTCTATTTTAACAGCAACACTCTGCAAAAAGGTCTTTATATGCTTCAAAGCATCAACACACGTTCCCCTCAGAGCTCACTTTCTACACATGAAATGCTGCATTTTGTGTAAATTAAGTAAACTGAACTACAAAACATTACCAAAATCAACTCAAAATTGAGATATCCCCTGACAGTGCTTTTAACAAACAAATTTCTAAAAAAAGTAGGTAGGAGCTGTAAGCACAGGGAGCCAAAAGCCAGCCGACTACATCATCAGGACTCGAATGACCTAAACAACATGCTGGAGGAACTGCCCCTAAACTCAAGGTTGAATCAAAGATGCAGAACTCAGCAAGAAGCCAGTGCTGCTACTTCTGGGGTTTTCAGGAGATTTCTTCACTTTCCAAGTTCAAAACCAGGTGGGGGTACTCAGGATGCTCATTACATTCCTTCCAAATTCCGCATCAGGCTAGAAAATTACAGACTTCTCTAAGTGTTTAAAACAGATAATGTTCTACATCTTTCCTAAGAAACAATGTGGGGTTTTTTCTAAGTCAGCTGAAAACTCCAGCAAAGCAAAGGCACAGCTTCAACAGCTCCAAGCTCCACCACGGCACATCTGCATTATTATTATTATTATTATTGTGCCAGTTGATTCTCGTTCCCCGTGAAGGACGGGCTCTCAAATCTTTGAGCTTTGCTGGATTTCCAGAAAGCATCAGAAAGCATTCAGAAGACAATTAATCCTGACATCTGAATAGACATTCCAGAGTCAGCCCCGTTCATTATGCTCATGGCAAGTGAAAGAGAGATGATAATGCGATGACGGTGGCCGCAGACTTTGGTTTCCAAAAAACAAACAAACAAAAAGCAACCGCCAATACCAACACCTAATTTTTTTTAAGATGGAGGGAGGAGGACAAATTGAAATTTAGTTCCAAAAAGCAGCACGATGTACAGTCTGGTTTAGAAACGTGATTTATGTTTCTAGGATGATGAACAAGACCAAATTAAAAGCGTTGGACAGACTTGAAGAAACGCTACGGAACAGGGGACATCATTAACATTCACAATTCCAGATTTATTGATCTGAAATCCTTTAAGTTGCAGAAAGTTTGTGAAGTTTATTCTACTACCTGGTCATATTCCAGTGCTCCTGGGTACAGTGGCCATCCAAGGAACAGCTCTGCAATCACACACCCTAACGACCACATGTCTATGGCTTCGCAAAACGGCAATCCCAGTATGATCTCTGGTGCTCTGCAAATTAAACATGGTTACTGAAGTTTTTTCCTTGGGGGGAAAAAAAAAAAAGGTAATTCAACAATCCAACATGGCAACAATAACAACCAAAAACCGAAACAAACAACAAAATCTGTTATTTGATAACACAGGCTAATTATTTCAATAAATAAAGCATCAGAAATCGCATTTTTCTATAAATAATCTGTGGTAACATTTTGCAGCTCCAAGGTGTTTTTTTTTTTCCTGCAAGTATGTAGGAAATATCCTATAGTTTGCTATGTACATGAAAATAACTTATGTCCCTGATTCAACACTTTTCCCTTTCCTCCACTATATCTCAGATGATTCATCCATTCAATGTTGTATGTCTTTAAATACATTCTAAAAAAAATACAGTCTTTTGTATCCAACAAAAAAAACAAACTAAAAGTTTCATCAGAAAATCCACTTCTCACTTCCCAACTGGGCAGTACACTTAAAGCTATTTAAAATATCAATTTAATTACTTAACTGCAAATCCCTTAATGTACTCCAATCAGTTCAATGTGATCAATTTTTAAATCGCTCAAATGAAAACACTGCACTTGCTGAACAGAGCAGGTGTTATTTTCCACCTAAAACAAATGTGAATTATTTAACCAACAGCATCTGAATTTATTTCTGCATTCAAGAACTAGTAAAATTGTTATTGACACAGCTGCTAAAGGGGTTTTTAGCATTTCTGATCACGTGAAACCAACCCAAGTATTTCACAAACACCCGTTTTCATTGCATTTGTTCGTTTAAAACCTTCCCTCCCAGCTCATTCAAGCTATTAACAAAAGGAAAAATAATTGATTTATATCTGCATTCTAACACAGAGGGACGCCTGGAGACGTAAAGTATTATTTAAATGATCACACTATAATGGGAGGTGCTTTTAAAGCAGGCAATCAGTTGTTAGCTCAGCGTGTCACAGAACGGTGGGAAGGTGGTTAAAGCCAACAGGGCAATTCCCATTGCAGTTGGGCAGAGCGGGAGCATCCAGCTGAACAGGTAAGGTGTGATAAGCAAAAGGTTACAAATCTTACGCTTCAGCACATCCTGCTGTAGCCTATTGACACCCCACGTACAAACCAGACTCCCTGATCATGGTAAATTCCTACATATCTTATTCTCCTCTAACATTAACCTTTATCAAAATATTCTCTAAATCGCTGACATGTACTAGATTTGGAGCAAACCCCTATTTTTATGCTCCACTGGGACAGAGAGGCTATTTTGTAGCTGTACAGCAGACCAAGAGCTGAAGCATCTCCATCCCCTTTCACAAGGAGTAGCTGGTAGAAGCTGTCCACAGACACGCTCCAAGCTCCAAGGATGCACGTTGAGCACCAAGGGAAGGGCTCCTGATGGTCTGCCCCATCTCTGACCGGCAAAGTCGGTCAGGCTTCTGCTACAGGGAAAATCCGAGACTTCTGGATATTCTGCTAAATATTTACATACTTTCCATTCATGCCAGCCCTTCAGTTCTTCCCATCCTCGCCACAAACCATTTCAGATGCCATTACTGGAAGGATAAATCTTGCCCCACTGGCAGTGAAACTGGAGAGGCTCGGTTTTCCACTGAGCCCCCAAAGATGTGATTACGATAAACTTCTGGGGGATCCAATATATGTATTTCTGCAACGTGGGATCGTGACACTGCAGGAAGAAATCAGCCAGTTTTGTCATCTGAGAAATAAATTCAATATCTGTAGATGCCACAAGACTAGAAATAGCAGCGAGAAACGTCTGCCTTGACCCGCTGGCCGGGTGCCAGTCTGCGTACGGTTGTTACAGATCTCTGCTAAAATACACTTCCTTTTGTTGTATTATGTTACAGCCCTGAATAGTTAATGAATATACACACACCCAGCCTATGGATACAGGGGCTTTAACAAATGCTGCTGCTAAAATAAGCTCTTTAAAACCTCTTAGGTTTACTCAATGGTTAATATGCGCGCCGTATAAAAATAGCCGCAGTCGGCCGGTCTGTCGCTCATCTCTTTTGAGGGGCAGCATTGCAAATAATAGAAGGATAAGGGTGGATACAATGCCAGAAAGAAAAAAAAAAAAAAGAAAGAGAGAGAGAATGCTTAGTGTATATCAAAATACGGGAATCTTTTAGTTTTGCCTGGGCACCAAGAAAAGCGCCGATGAGTCTAAGGAAAAGGGACGTGTCTCAGGAGAGGCAAGACCTGTGCCCCTCACTTCCCAACACCTGACCTACTGTGCAGAAAGGAAATCAATGTGCTACCTGCACCATAACTACAGTACAGTGAACAAAAAAAAAAAAAAAAACATTTTCAGGCTAGCTTGGGGTGAGGAAGATGAAGAGTTGCTGCTCTTTCGGGTTCACCGTGTCCTACCACGTTTCACGTTAGTCCCTAAAATGGGACACCTCCCTCACAGCAAACGTTCCAGGAGAGCTGTAACTGGGTTTGATTGTGTTTAGATTGGTCTTAACCAGCTCAAACATTTTTGATAAAGGGAAGTTTGTTGATGTCATGCTCAGAAGCACCTTTTTCTGTTTTCCCTTCTTTTCAACTCCCCGTTAAAATCTACTTGGAGAACTGGGGAGAAAAATGTTAAAGTGGAGGGAGTGATTTTTCAGTTTTTATTTTTAAGATGATCTTTTCACAGCTCTTTTCTCATGTAAGAAACATTTGTTCCACGCAGCTTAAAAGGAAGGCATTCCCTTTCCTAACTATGACCAAAGACATCAGAGTGGCAGGAACTCCAGATGTCCCAACAGTCACTTTAACATCAGATTACTCAAAAAAAACCCCAGTGTAACTCAGTACTTCTCTCTCTCAAAACAGCAACACACACACACAGACACCACTGTTTGGTTTTTACTACAGATTACAAGATGTTCAGTGCACCAGAAGCTACACAGTCCCCAACTCTGTAAATAGCATCTGTTATCCCATATCAAGACATCAACAAGGACCAGAATTTTCCAAAGAACACCAAATCTTACTTAAATGTACTCAAATTAAAAGCAAGAGTTTATGGAGAAAGCATCCGTTTCCTTCTTATCAATGTTCATTAAACATTAATTGAAAATACTACCAGAAAACTTAATTTATAATTCAGAATGCAATATTACTACAGTGGAAAGATTCACGTTACTAAGCAAAAATTCCTAGGTTAAAACATCTGGAAATGCTCCTTTCTCACTTTGCACAGCACAGCTCAGACCTTTCAATTGTAAATATCTAAAAAGATTAAAGATGCAAATGAATATTTGCTTCAGCTGCTTGTTTGCGTAGTCACATTTCTATTTATTACATCACAGACCATGAATACATATACTATTCTACAAGTTTTTTTAAGCTTTTGAGGAAAGAAACCATACAATTTGTTCCATTAAATTGCTCAAAGACCAGAACATTTCATAAAATAGTTTAGCTTCAGTGTGTTCATTCAGCTTGGAGAGAAGCAACAAAATAAACAAATTCGAAGAAAAATGAAATGGTTCCTTGAGGGAGGATTTAAAAAAACAAAATCAAAACAAACCCCAAGCAAGAACTATTAAAAAAAAAAAAAAGAAGAAAAAAAAAGGAAAATCAAAACTTTAGCACAATAACAGAAAATTTCTTCCATCCTTTACACTGGAGAACAAAGAATGAAGAGCCAAAATTACCCATGTTGAAAAGGTAACTCATGACAGAAAACTGTAAGGAGTCAAGCCATTTCACACGATAATTACCTAGAAATCTCTGGTTAGAAATCTAATTTAGAACAGAATTTCCACGAAAAAGCTGGAACCCAACAGTTAATGCACGTCATAACAACTGCAGAACAGCATAAACCAACAAAAACAGCGGCTTCCCAGAACCACTCATTTCATGAAAAAAATTCAGTGGAATGCAGGAATCATTTCTCAAATATGTTCCCGCTGAAGGTCCTACAACGTAATCAAACTGCACAGACCCCCCCTCCCGGATCAAGGAAATGAGAGGCAAGACTGAGCCGTTCTTATTCCATTTCTTTCCTGGCGGTACAAGAGGGGTCAATGGATCTGCCACTGGTTTATTTACTGACCACCAGGCCGCTGCCCTCCAAAAAGAGTGGGGAGTACAGAATTAGTCATCCTCCCCTCACATCCCCCCACTCCCTTTCCAAGAACAAAACCTTCTCTGCTCCCCACCCAAACCAACTTCCACGTTGCAAGTGGAAGGTCAACTGTGCCATATGAGGAACACTGGAGCTACTTCCATTCCCCAGGGTGCTCCTGCCTACTCTGGAGATGCAGGACACCAGGAATGCTGGCATATCCTTGGCAGTGGCAGCTCTTTGTTGGAGCTTTTGCCGAAAAATTCTTTCCAAACAGGCAGAGAATCCTCATCAAGCTATTTTAACTCTGATATTTCAGCCATACTGAATTTAATACTGGTTCTCCGTCAATTTTGGGTTCCATGTGCTCACACAGTTGAAGGTAAATGGATACAATGCTTCTAACGTGAGCATTTTACACAAAATTTACACTCTTCTCGTGTAAGCCAAACTTTTCTACCCCTGTTTACCTCTGTTCATGGTGGCAATGCCTAATAATTATCTGCTCTGGATACAACACACTATAATAAATATTATTGCAAGGAAGTCATCAAATGGGGAGGTTCGTGGGGTTTTTTTTTTATTAATGACCTGGTCATTGGAGAACTCAAGTAAATGAATCCAATTTGCAAGAGTCAAAGTCAAACCAGATACCAACCTGAGAATAACACTCCTTTCCCCCCCAACTACCATCACCAGCATAATGCAAGCATGCACTTTCTGAAAGGAATAACCAGAGGGTTGGGGGATGTATAATTCTTCTGCTAAACAACGGAGGTCTAAGAGGAGGATTAAATGTCATGAATAAGTTAATGAGATATGGTAATGAGCGTTCTGATGAGTATTCTCACCTACAATCCATTCTCTTCAACTACCAATCTTTATTGTGAACGTGGAGAAATGCAAACCTGTCCACAAGATCTGCAAGAACACAGGAAAGACTCTGGGCTAGAGGGATCCAAATCAAGGTGGCAATGCTCAAAAAAAAAAAAAAAAAAAATCACAGGCAAGTACAATTCAATAATCTGAAGGATGAAATGGGAAGGAACCATGTAATGACAAAACCTGTGAATGATGAATGATACAAAGAACAGTTGGCTCTGTAGTGCATTCATGGTGGTCTTCAGAAGGAATTTCAAATATGCAATTAGATCAACACAACAACATGAAGTAGAGCATACATGGTGCAGAGCAAACCACTGTGAAAATTAATGTACAATAATATTAATTAATTACCCACAAGAATTATTGTTATAAATTAACTTTTAAATGAAAAATCTAGATAACTTTACAGATTACTCAAAAAAATATTTTACAATTGGGAGCAAAAATCATCAGGACATCACTACTTATTTTTAAAGAACAAAGACAGACCAAAAAAAAAATATTATGCCTTATATAAAACTAGTGATATTCCCTCACCTTGAATAGTGTGTGTTCACTTTTGAATTCTGTGTTCAGTTTTGGTCACCCCCATCTGAAAAAGGATACATCAAATAGAAAAGACGCAGAAAAGAACAATATAAATTAAAGACTTCAAGAGACTTGGGTAAAAGAAGAAAGCCTGGTTAGAACTATAAAGCTTCTGGAAAGAATGAATGATCAGTAACATTACTCAAATTATATAATTAATAAGGGAAGAGAAGCAGCCAGAAGTTTCTAACGCCCTGCCTCGCTAGGGAAGAGCAAGGAATTCCCACCCCCTTTGAGACAAAGACTGATGTAAATATAAAAGTGGGGTTTTTTAAACCCAGAATACATTTAATTACCCTTGGAATCATAGGTCACTGTTGACGTAAAAAACATTAAGAGTATTTAAGAATGGATCAGCAGAAAAATATCCACAAGGGCTCTAAATTATTCCGTTTGTATCCATGTAGAATAAAAACAGCCATCAATTGTGTAGAGGTGGAAGGAACCTGCACCAGAAGCCACCAACGTGCAAACTTTTGCTGTGGTAGATTTTCTCCAGCAACAGAATTCCAGAATACACAGACCACTGATCTGAAAACACAGGTGTATCTCATTTTCTATGTAATAAAATCGCTATTATTGCACAAATATAAGACACGCCCAAGCAAATCCATTGACCCAAACTACAGTCTTCTGTACAATATTCCGCTCTCTACAATCTTCTTCATGGTCAGAGTAAGTTTTACTTCTAATTTCATTTTGTTGGAGTAAGAATTATATCAGTAAAATCTATAGAAGTCTTTAAAAAAGTCGCGTTACAGATTTAAGACAAAAAATAAAAATCAATCAAGTGAACCTCTTAAAATACTTCTATATTTGAACTGCCTCTTGCTTTTAGGCCTGTTAAGATGGCAGAATGCAGACTGGCAGTGTCACGTGTTCATTTGATCCCAGAAATGCAAGTACACAGTGCCAGACAACGAGCCTTGCTCCCTGACCTTCCAAAGGAACGCCGCTGCAAATCTAGAATGCAAAACTGGTAGGTTTATAATGCAAAAATGCTACGTTTAGATTCACAATCCTGGCTTTTGTACAGTTCTCCATGTTTTAACTCTTTTATGTTTAGGTATTAGGAAGAAGTTAACTAGAAAATTCTGATTGGGGAAGGGTGTATTTTTTTTTTAAAACTCTTAAGAAACTGAAAGTGAAAATGTAAGTGCTCAGGCAGAGCCAGGAAATAAGAGTTCAGCTGGACAGGGGCATCTGTGTCTCTGAGGTGGCAGAAAAGAATCAATCCCACCACACTTGGCAACTTAAGGCTGTGTCACCACGTATCACAAAACCCAGTGAGAACAAGCATGTTTGGGATGACATGGGAAGTTATCCCCTCCTTCATGACTTCATTCCTCCTTTGAAGGAGTCTGGTGCACTACCAGAGCCTCCCTCACATGGGAGGTGACAGTGAAATCAGGAGGAAAGGCTGGAAGTACCTCCTGTAAATCTCTTAAGGCCATGGGATTGCTGTGGTGGTGCTCACACAAGGTGCCAAACGAGGGAATTCTCGTTTCCTGGTAGGAAAAACTTCATTTTAGCATAATAAAACATTTCCATAGAACTATGCATGCTGAATAGCTAGAAAAGACCTACTTCACATCACAGCCTACAAGTGATATATATATTTATATATATATATGTACATATAAAGACTGACATACAGCTGCCAGTTTAACTTTGAACCCTGATCTGCCCTGGAGATTTAAAAATCTTTATATAGAAAGTGGCCCAAACACGTAACTACTTACAGAAAGAAGCAACCACTGGAAAAAAAAAAAAAAATCATTAGAACACAGGGCTCAAAACTGAACGGGGAGAAGAAAAAAATACAACGAGAAATTAAATGAGACAAATAAATAAATCTTAGGTAATTTCATCAAAGAATACAAAATTACAAACAAACTATCCTAGCACTGTTTCCTGACACTGAAAAAGAATTTTGTTTTGAAAGAGCAAGCACAAACCTTAGCTAATACATCTCTTACCACTTAACATAAATACTAATGATAATCATTATTTAGTTGCTCCTTTTTGATTTTTTTCAGATGAGAATAAGTTATTTCAGTAGACTTTTTTCCACTTATTCACTCTCTCTAGCAAAATGAAAAGTTTTCACTAACAACAGAAGATGTTTAGGCTTCTGTCTTTTCATGATTTTGATTCTCCTCAAAAAGACTTAAGAGTGATTTATTTATGTACTTGATATGTTAAGCAGTTTTTGAATTACACAAAAATTAAGCAAAATAGACACTGAGGAAGCAAGAGAATAACGAAAACTGTGTACAGAGAAACTCTTCAGATGCTTTGTTGGTAAATAAAGTCTGCTATTTAATACACTTACGTTTTGGATAGGCAAGTGTCAGCGTTTAAAGCATCAAATGAGGTTACTCACCGACAACTGCATTTTGACAACACCCTTTGTGTCCTTGTGTGACTCAGCTGTGAGAACACTCTGCACTCCTCTGTCCCTGAGGGAGCCAAAGGTTGCCAGAGATGGTCACAGAGACATTTCCTCTGCCCCCATCTGCAGCAAGGACCATCTAGGAGGACCTACACACCTCTTTCTTCTGTAGTTTGCAGTCAGATTAACTTCCTGAGCTGAATTAACAGGCCCACACATCTAATTTAATGAGGTGGTCTCTGTCACACAGTGTGCTGTTCCTAAAATGTCTCCTATATGCTACAAACACCTTGGGAGTTTTTTCCTGTCTTCTTTTCTTTCTTTTTTTAGGGCAGGACAAGGGGAAGGATGGGAAGGGAAAAGCAGGCAATCCCCAGAAAATGAAAGCGTCTAAAACACTTGCACAAAGATTCTGTACAAAACAAAACCCCAAGAGAAGCTGGTGAAGGGTCCAAATTATTTTTGAGAGAACCTGACTTGAAATGATCTCGCTTGGAACGGTGATCGAGGGCAGGGCAAGCACAAGTAGCTGTGGAAGACCAAGCAGTGGGGCTGGTGGCAACCACAAACTGGGCTCCCCTGGGGGAGAGGATCTAACACCAGCAACGATTCCCAGCTCTGAAGGAGCACAAGAGAAGAGTGAGAACGGCACAGCGTGGGACGCTCCAAGGCCTCGCAAATCAGACATGTTAGAACTTAACTCCCCCCACCCTTTATTTTGTTACTGTTGATTCTGTGGGAATAACAACTCCTAACTCTAGAAGGGACTTCCAGTGCCCAAACTGCAAAAGGGTAACAAGCATGGCAGTATTTTCCTGTAGCATCCTTGTCGAGAATGACGAGACCTTGTAAGTCAGTTTTGTGCAGAGGCTTTTTGTGCTTTGGCCCCTGATGATGACAGTCCTACATCTGGACCGAGGTACAAAGCCATGGTGGTCCTGAAGAAGCAAGCAGACAGATCCCACTGGAAATACACCACCAGACACAAGGCAGTGGGAAGAGGTGTTACTCTAAAATGAGGGATTAGTACGAGGGTCCCTCATGTTGGCACAGTTCAGGTAAAACCCCAGAGAACGCAAGGATGTTGCTGTTATGTCAAGAATCACGTGACTCATAAAATATTACTTTAACTAACAATTAAGGGAGGGAAAAAAACAAACAAAAAACAAAAAAAACCCCAACCCAAACCAAACAAAACAAGATCAAAGTTTGCCCTGAAGACACAAAGGAATATTTCTTCCATTCTGCAGCAAGACTCGCAAATTCTGTCACCCTCCAAGACGGGGCCATGACACACTCACCTGCTGCAGGTCAGCAGCTCAGCCCAAGGGTTTGGTAAACCAGGGAACTACTGGAACTATCTGAAATCACTTTCCAGCACACAGCTGCTGCACAACAGCCCTTCAGTGCACACTGCACTGGAAACCAACACGCCACACAGATACCCGAGAAGGTAAGAAAATCTGCTCGCATCCTCCTGCTCTCTGAAAAGGGTTTCTTTAAACTGCTGATGCACGCCCAGCTGGATGATGCCAAGTGACATTTCCAAGGAAATTCTGCAGCCCAGACTGGTAAATTTTGACTTAAAGTTACATTGTTTTAATTATAGAAAGCTCATCAAAATTCAACACAAGTGTTCCTGCACAGGCAGAGCAATGTCACGTCGTTCCTCTGCCTCAGACCTTCAGATCATTCTGTTTCCATACAAACTGCTATGTTTTTCTTATTTACCTTCCCAACAATGTTCTGTACAGTATTAGAATAAGACTTTCACAGTCCATTATCCTGACCTGTAGCCTGAAGGTTATGGACCATGACACAATCCTGTCCTCAAATTAAAAATCTGTCAGAAGAAAAAATAAAAAAAGAAAAAAAAATCCATAATCTTAGAAAAATGTCTGTATTTCCATTATAGATAATTTACGTAGTGATACAGGATTAAAAAAAAATGGTCAAGACTCAAACATTAACAGCGTGACATCAGGATAGGTAAGAGAGTAGGCTTGTTAAAGCTGTTTAATTTTAAAAGACAAGCAAAAGACTTCTAGAGAAATTGATATTCTAAAACAATTTGCATCCTATTAATAGCAACATGTGAGCACTTGAAAGTCAAATATTAATTAGCAATGTATTATTATAAATATTAATATAATATTTTATATAAATATTAAATAATTAATATAAACACTAAAGTCAAAAGCCCACACAATTTAAGAAGTAGAGTCTAGCAAAACGTCAGGTACTGATGCCACAGCTTCACACAGGAGATTCACGTCCTGTTCACGAAACAAATGGAACACCAAAATCCATTTCTCTTTGGACATTCCCCCCAAAAAGTGTCATATAGACACTAAATACCTATGTCAGCACGTTACAAGAGAGTTATTACAGAAACCCTACAGATCAGCAACTGAGGCACATGAGTTAACATAAATGAAATTAAATCTAATTGAGACTTTTTGGTTAATAAAAAATATTTTTAAACACTTCTGGGTTCTGAGTGCACTGCTGGATTCACACCCCACAGATCTACGAGTGGCTCGGTGTTCTGGGAGGATCTGCTGCTTTCACAGGACAATGCAGAGAAATAAACCCAACATACAGCACACAGCAACATTTAATAACCTTGATTTTTTTTCTGTGAACACAGCTGGTAGTAATTTATGATGCTCTGGCAAGTGAAGCCACTGGCTGACTTAGCGAGTTTTTCCCATCCCCGTTTCTATGATTAGACCCCGGGTGTAAATATGACACCAGCCGAAAAAGTCACATCCCTTACCCACAGCTTAGCGATCCCAACTCACATAACCACGGGGAAACACAACAGAGCCTGAGCTTTGGGGCACTGTGGAAAAACCAGCTGTTCACAAAACTAAGACAAATCACATCAGAAAATTTAAAAGGCTGGGGTTTTGGATTTTTCCTCCCTGATGAGCTGAGGCTATGGACTGCTTCTGAGGAACGCTACACAAGTCTATTTTGGTAGGCCAGACTGCAAGACTTCAGCCTTCCAGCATGTCCCAACACCTGCTTGCCACCACACCACAGCCTGCTGAAAGAATCTGCATGCAATGGTCCCTCTAAGTGTTTCACCCCGGCCATGAATCCCACCAGTGCCAGGCTGCTCATTTTGCCCTTTTACTGGTCTCCTTAAGTGCTTTTTCCTCTCTGGTTTTTTTTCCTATTTTTCCTTCCCTAGTATCCCACTTCAGTTTATTTGTCCTTTCCTGTTGAAAGGAGAGCCTGTCTATTCTTGGAAGAGTTTTGGCTCCCAAAATAAACTGCTTAACTATGTATCTGTTACACTCAGATTGATGTCACATCAGACCCTGACAACGTGCTACAACAGGAATGCAACTGCAGCAAAGAACCCCAGCATTTCTGCAAGCCCTGCTTTGCAAAGGCTTTCAAAGTAAAATTGCGTACAAAAACGTAACACACTCTACCCAAACATCAAAACATTTCCATTTACTCTTCTCGCTACGTAAATGTTGATATAATTTTTAAAGCAGTTCTTGCCTGGTATCTAATAGTAAAAAGAACCACCACACTGAAGAGGAGAAATCAGGGTAACCAGATTACACTGGGAATTCTTTTTAATCGAGCTGAATGTTACAATTTTGCTGTCAGCAAACAAAAGTTACAAACAGGTAGGGCGGTTTAAAGGAAGAAGATAAAAAGGGGATCTAGATAATAAGCGGATAATAATGGGAGCCTTTCATCTGAGTGAACCCTTTGAGTCTGGTCCAGGACACTAATAATTGCAAGCAGCTCATTAGTTATGGCTAAAAATTTCGTTCTGTTCTCAATATAGACAGACACTCATGTCAGGAAAAGGCACTTGTTGACAATAATAACAGAAGCAGCAGGGATCAAATAGACGGGGAACTTTCCCCTCATTTACAGAAGAGCTGCTGCTCAAACTGGGCTGTAGCACACTGACTGCTCAGTGCCCTGAGCTGGGGATGCAGAGCTTGTGCCTCCAAGAGAAAAAGGAAAGCTAAACTGCCACCACTGACCTCCCCCCCCTCAACATACAGAGAAAGAACTATACAGAATTTCACCACTGCAAGGGGCAATAAACATGTCCTGAACTTTAAAAAATAACAGCAGTAGCTGCTTCGAGAACTGTCATTTCACTCGAACTACTAAAAAATGCATCAATATAACATCAATAAAGATTGTGAAGCACTCTCAAATATGTCCTGAGAACTGAGAACTGAAATATCCACCACATAAAGCCCATAATCCATCTCCAAGTACCAGACTGTGCCAAGAAGATATTCCAGTTTCAACATTCGAATGACTCGCACCAAAATACAAAACCAAAACACGCCAACTGAAAGTTTATTTTGAATAAACAAAAACTGCAAAGCCAAAAATCATCGTGGAGTTGGACTATTCTGCACGTGACACAAGCTTTGGCCAAACCCTGCCCTAAAGGCCACGGTATTGTGGGAGTCTGCCCAGTAGGAGCATTCACTGGGAACTCCTGCTCCTTGGAAAGATGAAAACCAAAGTCCAGTTAAGAAATCTCCCCTAAAAAGGTATCTGTGATTTCCTTGGAGATGTGAAGAACTCAACTGTTTTGTTTCCAGCATACATGAATTTTCCAAGGGGGGGGGGGGAGAAAAAAATCCTCAAATCAGTGATACCACTTTGATTGGTGGGGGAGATCTTTGCAGCTTTCTTCTATTTTCATGAAGTTCCTATAAATCTTTTGGGTCACTGGCACTGTAGGTGAAGTCAGACAGGATTGTTCTCATCAGCTCAGTGGGATTTTTGTGTGACATGCATTCCCTCACAGGAAGTTTTTCTACGTGTCTTCCTTTGTGAAATCATGGGTTTTAAGACTGACAGCAGTAAAGACTCTTGACTAACATATGAATAAGAAATTAAATTATCAGTGATTAGGGTAGCATAAACCATCACAAGCAGGGCAATATACTTAAAGAAATCCTTGGCAGTAATCCCACAGCCAACACAGACTTACAGATTTGTTTAGAATCACCCAGGAAGAACTGCAGTCAATCAGCCTTCTCTAAACAACATATACATTAATGATGATGCTGGGACGTGAGCAGCAAAATTATCCATTATCAAACAGTAGCCAAGATGCTGGAATACTTGAAGCCTTATACAGAAATAGCCTCTTGAGAATAAATAGTTGGAAACAAGAACAGTATCAGATCTACATCAAATTCAAAACAGAAGAGACTTAGAAGCCAGTAACATAACCTTATGAGGAAGAGTCCATTAGAGCATAGTGATAAATACGAGTACTTTCATTACTCATTTCAGAACTAGACAAACTTTTTTATTATTATTATTATTTTTTTTTCTGGCTCTGATGCCGCAAATGCCCTTAGGCAAATCATCTTGTCCTATGATTTAAGATTACAGATTTTTTTTTAAGCATAAATTATAACTAAAAATAACCGTCCAAGGAAGGCATAAAATCCAGCAGACATCCAAAAAATCCCCAAAGCTGCGTTTTTGAAATAACTTTTAATCTGAAGATAAAAATCACTACAGTCTACAAAAAGTATGTCACTGACTTATTAGGGTATGGTACTGTGAGTACCTAAAGACAAAAAGCTGCCTTAGTGAAGTCCCAAGGAAACAGGCCTTTACCTTAGAGACCTCAAGCAACTGTCTTTTGAAATAAAAGGCAAGATGGTCCTGTTTCAAAACAGAGATTGTTACGTTCTGCTCCCATTTTATGTTCTCCAAGGATGGTCAATGTAAGAGTGAAGTGTTCACTTTAAGGCTCATTAAGCCCCACGTAGCAATAAAGTGCATTACAGTTGGTAAGTTTTCTCCCAAAGGTGGTTACAATTCCACAGACTAACCAGTGTCCTTTTTGCCAAGCTGTAACTGGAACAGTTGAGCACATTTATGGAGCTGCAGTGGTTAAACCTGATGTAAACAGGTCTATTTAGTGATTTATAACACTACAGGTGTGAAGGTTTCTCAATCTGGGGGGGGGGGTGTGTGTGTGGAAGTTCAACTTTGAATTATTATAGTTTCATTAGGTGGGGGGGAGAAAAACCAACTCTACAATCAACCTCAAACATCTGAAACAGAACAATGGTGCTCAAATGTCTTACATCTGGAGGGGTTGAGGACTCTGTAGCAGCACCCTTCAATAAAGAATGGCACAGCAACCTTACCAAGGCACACTGGTACCAAATTCAAGAGGACTACCAAAGATAGGCTTTATTCAACAGAATAAGCACATACCTCACTGTGTTGTGCATTTCTTACCCCCCCACTGGTGCCTGTATACCCACTGAAATGAGAGACAAGTGAAATCATGGGGGTTTTTGTTTCACTGTTGCACATGGGGAAAAAGAGGAGTATGTTAAAAATCTATGAATTGAGAGACTGAAGTTACAACAGGAGTTAACTGAAGATAAAAGAGGACTGGCTTCATAAATGTCTCCAAATCATCAGTGTGCCTCAATGCAAGCTTGCTATGATTTAAAAGTGGTGAATAAATGCAAGTGTAATTACAATTGTCACACTTTCGGTATCTTCTAAACAGTAAACAGGAACAAGCAAAAACCAGCTGATGAAGTCAACACTTACAACTTATCCACGCAGCTTTAGATAAGAATATTCTGAAACAAATACCACCCCAAAGCCACTGCATGTGCCACTGCTGCAGCAAGGAGTTGTTGCTGTGTCATAACTGTGTCAAAAAAAAAAAGAAATCACAAAAATATCGAGGCAATGTTTACAAGTTGCGTGATTACTTTAAAGGTAATTATTTAGCTACAACACATGACCCTTATTTCCCTATGAAAGGCTCTCTACTTAACTGGATTAACACACTATTGATAGCTAAATTCCACTGCCGGAGGCTACTGTCAAGTCATCATTTCCAGAACAAACCTATAAGCTATTTTCTTTATCCTGTGTGCAACTATTACAACAAGCTCATCATGAATTTGCTTCCAAAGTGCTCTAAAAAGAAGAAAAAAAAACCCTGCTGCAAAGAACATTCAAGAGATGCATGACACATGATTACCTGTTCTAATGAAATTAGACTGTACATCAGTCACAGGTTGGGAGGCTGAACACATTTTGCAGTCAACCAAGAATATAACATCCGATTTTTCAACATTGGTGATTTTGGTTTTCAGTTAAGATGCTGTGAAAATTGACTATTGCCTAGAACTCAACTCCCAGATGCTTTCTAGGGAAAGCAAACCCAGCTCTGCATTCTCAGCAAATATTTCCCGTGAAAACCTTCACATTTTTCTGATCCAGAGCAGCCCTTAGAGAGATGTGCACCCAATTTCTCCACCCCACTTCCTAACACACGCCATACACGGGAGATTTCACGTGGAGAAGTCAGCTAGGAGAGAACAGAAGCAACCTGACTCAGAACAACCTTTCCTGCACAAACATGCACTCAGGGAAAGGCCACTGGAAAACACTCCCCATCCTGCACTGCTCAGCTTTGCAGAGCCCTCCCTCACCCTCCCATTTCTGCAGGATGGTAACACAGAGGTAGAACGAGGAAGAGGAATTCCTGACCCCTCTGTTTTCATGGGATCATCAAAAACCATATCAATACAAGCACAACTCCCCTTTTTTATCTGATTCCCATTTGTAGCATCTAATGAAAATCAGAAAGAAACTGAAAAGAAACCCTAAAACTGGAGTCGTAGTTTGCTCCTACTGTACTTCACATAAAGGGAATTTATTTTAAAGTTAAGCTTAGTAACAGGAACAAAAACAATTAAAAAAAAAACCAACAACCAATTGGTTCCAAACAGGGGAATTTTGAAGTCTAACTTCCTTCCTCCTCCCCCAGCCACACTCTCCGTTTCCTGATGTTGATAATGCCAAGTGGGACACAGAGCACAGGCCTTCCTAATGAAGGGCCCCAAAATATCCCTATGAAGGGTCAAAGGGGAGTCACCAAAAGAGGTTAAAGTACACAAGGAACACAACCCAAAGAAAACATTTTTGTTAGGGGCAGGACAGGCTGATGGACTCGGAAAACAAGGTACAGTTCCCTCGTTGTGCGTTCTGGCAAAAAGTGCTCCCCTACTGTACTCATCCAGGGCTGCTCGGAAAATTTCATGAGACCATCTTTCCAACACAACTTACCCTGTTTTCCTGGGCTCTTGTCTGCCTCAGCAACATCAGCAGCCAATTTCAAAGCGCTGGGCACTCATGCAATAAAATTGTCTGCTGCGCCACAGGAGCAGCTCCCCACCCCGGACCTTTCCAGACAGCAAAGCACAACATAACATCTATTGCAGAAAACATAACTGGGCTTGCAGGGGGCTTCTCTGCAGAATTTGGCCAGGCCAGAAGTGTATGTCATAGGAAAAAAAAAAATAAAGGCACAAAAAACTACCTCTAATGTGCTATTAGACACAAAATGTCCAACTACAGAAGCCAGGAGAATGTACCAGGAATCATCAATATAAATGTGTTTTTGCTATCCATCACTAGCACAGACTGGATTCTGACTGGATCTTTCATCATCCAGGGCTGGTTTCATATTCTTCAGGAGGTTGTTAGAGGCTCACACGTGTATTTGGCAGCTGAATGGGTTACGTTTGATAGAGGAGAAATAATGAGATTAAGCAAAGGAAGAATCCTCCTTTACAAAGCAAAGGATATTGTAAATGACATCCAGGTCTGCTTGAAATACATCTGCTGCTCGACAGAATGTGTGTATAATAGTTATTTTTATTATGGTAAGCTGTATCAAAAACGTTACCACTAAGCCTCGAAAACGATACCCCTAATTGTGCAAATTACACAAACCAGGTTTCAAAGCACAGCAAAGTTTGCACATTTTTTCTTAGGCAAGTCACACGTGAGCCCGATAAAGGGGAAAAAAAAAACAAACAAACCATGGATACTAAAAAAGAAAAAGAAATTGAAAATTTAGTTTGATTATAAATGAAAAGAACAACAATTAAAATGTTTTCTTTAAAATCCAGTTTAACCTCTAAGATTGACAAAGAATAAAAAAGAAGACTGTGTTAAACCACATCCCAGATTAATACCCAGGGAAATGGGCATTAATCCCTTTCAGCTTACCTTTCAGTAATGTGCAGCAGTTCATTCAGTGTAAGAAAAAAAAAAAACAAAACAAAACCAAAATAGAATAACTGTTGCAAAAAAAGGGGGGGGGGGGGAACACATTTTGACTGTGCAAAAGAAAATATTCGTGATGGCACATTTTCAGTGACTCCCTTTGCATTCCTACCCCTTTTTGCACACTTAAAAATTCCACCGTGCCCGCGGCGTCGCCGCCCTGAGCCGGACGGGAGCGTGGGAAGGGTCCAGTTGCGTAAGAGGTTCTTAAGGCAGCAAAGCTGGGGCTGCTTAACTAACTGCACATACTTAAATAACTCCAAATAATTCTACTGGATTAGCCAGCCACCCTCCCTGAGCAGAGAGCTGCCCACCTGCGGTACAAAAGGAGTTGCTCAAACTCCCCCTCTCTGTGAGCGTTCCGTGCTCCCAGGTGGGAGATGCCGACCCTTGTGCACTTCCCATGACACAGAATAGCACTTGACCACTGCTCCTAGGAGAGCCACGTGCTTCCAAAGGAGGGAAGAATTCCCTAAGCACAGAACTTAATCATGCTGCACCAATAAGGTAAATACGACTCCCACCCAAAAGTCAATTTAAAGGCATAAAGTATTTTCCCTCCCAGAGGGGAATGGCACCTTGCAGCACTGATAGCCCTAAAGAGGCATCTGCTCAAGCTGCTGCAGTTAAAGGACAGTGCTCAGCAGAAATACGGGAAGAATCCCACATCTCAGTATTTCAGATGTCAAGCACCGTGAGCGTGTTTTAGAGAAATCCGGGCTAATCTTGATTTTTCAGATATTTACTCACAGGCTCACACCTACGGAAGTTTGGCACAAAACACTGCATACTAGTTAAAGAAGGTGAGACATTATAAAATATTTGTTTGTTGGAGGGATGGTAAAAAAATCAACCAAATCACACAACAGAAGAAAAATTAAATACAGCAATGCACTGCTCAGAGGGGGCAGTCCTGTAAGTACAGCTATATCCAGCTACAGTTATCTTCACATGATTCTGAGCACTCTCTTCCCATTCCTCCATACATTTTGGGTGGGGATGTCTTTTGCTTTTGGGGGTTTGTGGCTTTTGGGTTGGTTGGGTTGGTTGCTGGGTGGAGGCTTCTTTTTGTTTGGACTGGGGTGGGGAGCGAGGGGGTCCAGCTGTTTTGTCTTGTGTTGTTAAATAAAGTTCCCTGCCCCGTCTGCAGAGTTTTCTGTTCCTCTCGCAGTGCCAGTCATGAGAAGCAAGAATTGAGCAACGAGCTGGAGAGAGAACTAAGAACACGGATGCTTAGTCCACATCAGGAAATCATTTCCACTTTAGAAGTCAGGAAGCTTTTCACACATTACTCCACAAGTCTCCGTGCCCCATCCCGCTGAAGAAGAGAATCTGCTGTCATGCCGCACAAACGTAAACAAGCACATCAACAACCTCTGGATTTAATTATACTGTGTTGTTGCTGCTTTTTCACATTTGCACTACCACTCTCCCCAGACAAGAATGAACAACCCCAGACCTCTGGGTTGTTTTCTACAGCACGCAAAGGCAACGAGCATATAATTCGGTTAGCCCAGAGCTATGCACACACACACACACCGAGCAGCCAGATGGCTACTGCAAAACAGCAAGGGTAACTGCCAGCTTCTTCCTTTTCACCTTACAGGGATCACCAGTTTGAATCTTCCCTCTACTCTGCAGCAACTGTTCATACCGTGCTGGTATTTGGCACCTTCAGGGCTTTGACCTCCTGTCAGATTTGGGTTGAAGCACTTGAAGGTTCAGTGGTACTGGGACGAATGCACGCTTTATGCACTTGTAACCAGTCAGATGAGAAAGCTCAGAGGTCAGCTCTGAAGTTTTTCCAAAAATCCTGCTAGATTACACCCACCCAGCAACCTATGGATTTCTTATTGCAGGAGTTTCTTGCACTACCCATTTCAGAAGCGCAAGAGCAGCCCACTAAATGTCCCCTCCAACAAGCTGGCCACGGTCCATTTTCATTACAGGTGCTTTTCCTTGTCCTCACAGCTCCCCACTGGAAAGTTATTGGTGTAAAATACACAGAGAAATTTCAGAGATTAGTTTGTAACCATTCTCTAATGAAACAGTCAAAACATGCAAAGAATCTTTAAGAACTACACGGGCATTGTCTTGTGCAGAAGAAAAATTAAGCTACATAACTCTTAGCTTAAAACTGCAAAAGGAATCCACTTAGATGACTGCAATTAAACCACAGAATACTTGTACTTTTTGATTTGCTAAACCACACCAGACTGTGTACTGCCTTTCATTTTTGCTTTCACCTCAAAGCCCATAAGTCACTTGCTTGACAAACTATTGTCTCACAAAAGTTCTCTCTTAAGGCACAGCCCCAGGAAAAAAACAGCTATGAAAGGGGAAAAAAATGTCTGAAAATATCTTTAGAAACTTCTGAAGCAAAGCTAAAATCAAAGCACAACAGCAAGGGGAAATGAGTTGTTGCATCCAGCTCCACACATGCCTCAGACACAAAAACGATGCAATTCATGGCCACACTGGTTCCAGTTCACTTCTGGGCCAAGCAAAGATCTTCAGAATCCATCTCGAAGATGCCCAACAAGATGTTCCCTGGTGCTCATCTGAGCATGTCCCTGGCATTGCTTGTGTCCTAAACCACAGGAACACTCCTCCTCCACAGCAGGAACACTGCTCCTTCACTGCAGTCATCCCTGGGGGGGTTCAACACGCCTGCCCTGAGCACCAGCCTGGCACCCACCACCAGAAACACGTGGAAATCCAGAGCAAGGACCGTGCACAAACTAGGAAATTACAGGTCTCCCGTGCTGGGAGGGGAAACAGCACTAATTACAAAGCAATTAGCTTCTACTAGAAGTTTAATTGTGTCATTAAAGGAGAGGGTAAGGGCTGAGGTTACTGTTGGGCATTTGATATTCCTAATTCATATAACACCATCTTCTTTGAAATGGTTAAATTGGTACAGATTCTGTACCTTGGGGGGACGTGACCTATATATACACTGGTTAAAAAATGCTTGGGCAGGTATTACACAGGCATTATTTCATCCAGGCCTGCAGCAGAGTCAGGGGTCTCATGTAAGCTCAGCCCTCTGTACACGGAGGACCAAAGTGCTGAAGTGTCAAAAATCAGCTGTGGAACAGGGAATGGCATACAGGCATGACCTCCATCCCATTTAGGAAATTTAAATATCAGACTAAATTTAGGGGCTTGTCTTTTACGTCAGATACCTCGATATTCAAAAAGGGTCAGGGGGGAGTCATTTGATGATATTTGTACACGGGCTACTGACAATGCTACAGGGAGAAACACAAAGAAGAAAAAGCGCCTCACGTGTACAGATGCTTAATAATCATAACCAACAAAACCTCAGAAGAACCAGAGATGAAGTGAAGACAAAATTAGCGCTAATTTGGCTCAGGAAATCCTGAAGTTGTTCTTTCAGGAAGGCAACCAACTGCATGGCCACAAACTGACTAACCCAAATGGCCCACGGCACCGCTCCACGAGCAACCACCCCTGTGGGACAGCCATTCAGAGGGCAGGGTGGAGTGTTCTGCCACTAACGACACATGCTAATTCCTAATTATCCTGCTGTGTAACACCCTGCGGGGTTGCAGGTTTTTCCCCTTGTTAAGTATCTGTCAGTTCTCCCGCCTTTTTTTTTTTTTTTTTTTTTTTTTTTTTTTTTTTTTTTTTTTTTTTTTTTTTTTTTTTTTTTTTTTTTTTTTTTTTTTTTTTTTTTTTTTTTTTTTTTTTTTGGTAGGATTTTAGCAGCAAAATATCCTCTGCCCATACACTGCCTCTAAATAGGAAAATTACACAGAACAAGGCAGTGCCAGGGATGAAAGTGGTGCTGGCCATGAAAAATACAGGTCACTGGCAGCTCAGTGAGAGAAGACTCACACAAGTTCATCTACTGGTGGGGCCAAGAGACCAGTAAAGAAACAGCAAGAAATGAACTTCAGCATCAGATTGATTTTTTTTTCATGCCTCTCTCTACAGAAGTTACACAGCAGAGTCAGACAGACACCAACTTTAACTACAGAGCTTTCCCAGGAAAGCTTTCAATTTAGGAGAACTTTCTTACTGGAAATTGCTGAAATAATTCAAGGCTCTACGAAAAACCGAAGCGCAGCCAGAAGCCATACCATATAATCTACAAATTACATCCTCCTGTTCTACTTCCTAGGGCTCTTGTTACCAAAAATGGCCCTCTGCTCCACTTCTAGCTGCTCTTCCAGAGAGGTGAAGCGTTCAAAACCAGCTGCATCTCCACACAATGCTGTGCGTGGAGATGTGTGTCCAGGGTAGGGCAACAAAGGTTTTGGGGGAGATCTTATTGCTCTCTACAACGACCTGAAAAGAGGTTGTGGCGAGGTGGGGGGCGGCCTGTTCTCCCAAACAGCGACTAACAGGACAAGGGGAAGCAGCCTCAAGTTGCACCAAGGAAGGCTGAGGTTGAAAACAGGAAAAATTTCATCACTGTCAGAGTGACTGAGCGTTAACAGGCTGCCCGGGGATGTGGGGAAGTCACCCAGCGAACAAGGAGATGTGGTACTTCACAATATGGTTTAGCTGGCAGGGTGGTGCTCGGCTTAGTGAACTCAAAAAACTGGCCACCTGGAAGACACAGATGTTTAAATGCAGCTCAGAAACCATGTTTATAGTGACAGGGGGGGACAAGTGTGTGTGAAAATGGTGAAGAAAACTTCAAAGTGTTAAAAACACTCTTAAAACACTCACGGGCAAATAACGTACTTTTTATAAAAAATACAAACTAGATCCTGACCGGATGGCAAGAAGTGAAAGAGAGAAAATCAAGAGCTCAAAAATTTAAACACTACTGGGGATCAAAAAGGGCACTGAGAACAACATTCAGTGCTGTTAGTGTGAACATTGCTTTTGCCATCAAATTTTTGGCAAGTATCAAGTGCTATTATTGATTTGCAACCCACAGCATACCCTACTAGTTCTTCCAGTTGATAAAACAGCAGTTTAATAACTCAATACAGTGTTGCATTTATATAAAAGCCTTGTACATAAGTGATGTGATGCCTGCAGTTTTTCAAAGAAGTCATGAAATGCACACGTTCAGAAGTTATCAGGGAATTCGGTTTTATTGAAAGCAAGTAATAAAAATAATGAAAAAAACTCCAATTCAATTCCTAAAATCGATTTGGGGCAATTAAAATACATTTTCGATTCACACTAATTTTGAATCTTCAACATTAAAATAAAGTTGTGTGCACTACACTTAAGCAATAAAGCATACTCTTGTGAAAGACTTCCTCACCAAGTATTTGCTGGTTTTAAGTATTTTGAACACTTAGAAAGATTTACTGCAAGGGTGAGACCCTATCATTCTCAAAAACATCCAAGAAGGCATTCAAAACAATGCAATTCTGAATAAAGGGAACCATGTAAAGACATGATATTTTGTGAGAGATTTCTGCGCTGTCCTGGGACAACAGAAATATCCCTGGTATTTACAGTGGGGGAAATGTTCTTAAGGTAACATCACAGTCTCAGAATGCCACTTCTCGAGAATCTTATCTGTGAAACGCTTTTTTGGCTTGCTTCTCCCAGGCCCCTAATCCCATCTCACTTGTTAGAAGCTGTTTTATTAACGGTCCAAGCAAAAAAATCCCTCCAAAACACTTGCAGGATCAAGGACCTTCGAATGCACAGTACAGCATTTACCAGTCCAGACATTTCAGGCAACTTATTTTCATCCGAAGTGTCATTTTACTTAACTACGTCCCAAATACTTGCTTTTATGTCAGAAACCTCTACCACTTTCCACCCTGCTGATTTAGATCCAGCGCTGTCTGCTCTCAGGACAGAAAATGCACAGCCACGTTTTCAGAAGAGGCCCAGCGGGAGCAATTAGACACAACATTTACAATTACAACGCTGCAGCTACTACTGATACTTTCTGCAGCTGAAGATATCCGATACGTCCACGCTCACGTACGCGCAGATGAACAGATCTCGGTGACATAAATATCACGTTTCAGTGGATCTATTTTAATGCGTGAAAAATAAAAGCTGCTTCCCAAAACCTCAGCCAGGACAAACACAAGGTCTGTCATTCAGCCTCAGAAAAACTGCAATACAGCAAGAATCAAGAGCTTTTTTTTGCCTTCAGAGTTATGAAAGGATTTCCCTCCTGGTGGAACTGAAGCGATCTAAAGATCAAGAGAATGCTTATCTGAACTCTGATTTAAAGTTGTTGCTCCAGCCGTTGTGAATAACTTGAAATCTGGGCTGACATTACTAGAAACTCCACGGTACCTTCCAATGGTTCATGTGTTACCCCAGCTTATGTTACTCAGAAAAGCTCTAGCTCAGAAAAACAACCAACCTGAAGGCTGGATGTCATTTCATCCCCTCCCATCCCCACAATTCTCATCTGGATCTTCGGAGAGGATTTAAATTTAAAAAAAAAACAAAACCAAAACCACAAAAAACCCCCAACACACAAACAACCCCAAAGTTGCCAAATCACAGTAATCCTGCCATTCTTTTCTACAGAAAAAATTAAAATAAAATAAAAAACCAAGCACAACAAAATCAAACACCACACACCATTACCACAAAAAAAAAAAATCTACTCTTATTTTGTGCTTCTATGAACAGAGAATAATAAGGTATTACAGACCATGATATGTTGACTAGAAAATAATGAGATAATTGGAAATGCATTTGTTATCAAACAGCTACACAAACATGAAGTTATGATGAGCTAAGATTGCCACTCCTGGATTATACTCATAATGGTTCAGGTTCAAGTCCGAGTAATCATGAACTAAAGAAGCTGAAAATGGGAATTCAATTTAAAAAAAAAATTAATGAGCAGTACACAAAAAGTGCAAACAAAGTCTTGCCAGATCAATAAGGTAATTTGTTCTCAGTCACAAGCCCCAAAACCTCATCTTCACACGAAGTTCCGTTCGCTTGGATAAGGTTAAAAACCAGCAGCCGCAGCTCTGCAACTTTAAAGGGAGGGGGGGGAAAAAAAAACAACAAACCCTGCTAAGTGTCCCAATTCACTTGTAATGGCAATTCCTTACATTATCAGGACTTTCTTATATATCCCACTGACAGTAACCATGCTCACAGTAGAGCAGCTGACTTTGAACACGCTGACCTTGAGCGAGCCAACGACCTCGGCAGCTCGTACTTCTGGCTTATTTCACTGCAACAGCGAAACAGCCTCACCATCTATAGAAGTCTGGAGCCTCTGGCCACCACCCCTGACTATTTTAAGATATCCCAATACACTTCAGTGATGCACAGTTCAAAGTGATAGAATAACATCTGCTAGCATGTTGAAGTGCAAGTTGTTTACAGAGGCGTTTTTAGCTTGTTCTCGTAACCGTGCTTCCCTGTCTATGACAGAAAAATCGATTTATTCATAGAGCTTTGCCTCTCATTTAAATGTCTAAACCCCCAAATTTACTAAATATTGAGCGAGAATTTTAGGCATTGTGAAAGGAGAAAAAACAAGGCATCCCACTCTAGATAAAGCTTATTTAGAAACTTCAAGTATGTGACAGTAATGGGTGGACTTGAAAAGACTCTGGCTTCCTGAGATGTCAGTTTTGCACAACTTCTCCCCCTGGTCACCATCATAAAGAAATTCTGTATTAGGATAGGTATTTGTATACAGGTTTTTAAGTGCTATTTTAAACATACAGCAGTTGTGTGTTGATCTGATGTTGGGAGAAGATAACCATCGAGTTGCTCGGATGCAGCGTTGTGTTACTGAGTCGTAATAACCCACCCTGCTGACAACCCTAACCTAGAAAGAGAAAACATTCCATTTAAAAAAAAAAAAAAAAGGCAACATTTTAGGGAGTCACTGTCAGCTTGTGTTCTCGGGAGCCCCTGGAGTGACAGGGACTATGTCTAACCAAATCACCAAGGCCACTGAGAAAACAAGCCTCTCTGGGAATTCATGGGCAGGAGAATTTTCTTCTAATTTTGAAGGAATGTGCGTAAGAAATCAAATAAATTGCGTAAGTTTGAGGGGGGGGAAGCCAGCGTAAGCTGTTGTTGGTCTATTCTGAAACTCAGCATGAAGCTGAAGAAGTCATAAATAAAAAAGCTGTTCTAGTACAAGAGCCTCAGAGCACACACTGCCCTCCTCACGGGAGCCCAGCTCATGGGCAGTAATTAAGCCACACAGTTCAACTACTTTATTGTTTTTCCAAAACCCTTCAAAACAGGAGAGACCCATATCAGATCAAATCACTCTCTGAGCCACAGCACAACTGACTGGGCGAGTGAAAACAGTGTCAGGAGCACAGGACACGGTGACGGTCACTCTTCCTCTGTCCTCTTTGATCCTTCACAGCAGAGGAGGGTGGGAGAAGGAGAGGGGGAAGAGCCTGCTCTCATCCACCAGGAATACATCCAACAGCGATTTTTCCATCTCTCTGAGCTCCGTTGCAACACTATTGACATTTGGCATTTTGTCTGGAACAACTCTGTTGATTAGCAACTATCCTTAGCTGGAAGGCTGGAGGGAGAATATCCCTGTCAGATTCAGGAATGAGTTGACTCCACTGAGTGCATCTTCTTCCCTCACTTGCTTTTCCTCAGGAGTGCACTGCTGAATACCTGGGATTGTATCTGACTACTGTCACCAGCGGAGCAGAGAAACACTTCCAAATAATCAAACACCTTCCATTCTGCCAGCACTGAAGTTGTCCACCAGCCTATTGCAGGTTCAGCTGGTGCCCCATTTAATAAGGAGATCAATTATGTTGCTTTCCACTCATCTCACGTTCCCAGTGAATTCGCCTATGCTAATCAGCAGTTTGCATATGGACCACTGGGTGCCAACAGGAAAACCCTTCCATCAGGGAACTGGAGTGCTTGTTCTCCAGACATATTTTCAGTGAAGTTTCCAGCTGTCCTCCAACAGCAGTATAACCTGGCACACCGTGGAGATGATGTTTTCTTCGGAGACAGGAGTTGAAATAACCGTCCAGGCGGCCACATGGGCAACCAGACAAGCCCCTTTTGGGAGCACCAGGAGCTGGCAGTGAAGCAGCACACTCACTCCTACACCTGCAGTGGCTACTGGTAAGCCCATGATGCGAGAAGGATTTTATGAATGATGAGCTCTGTGAGGTTTACTGAAGTCTCATCTGCAAAATCCTCCTAGGAAGACAACCCAAATGAAATCAACATGAAGGTGACTCCCCGTGGAAAACAGAAATGTGTTGCCTCTGAATGCAACGCTTCCCGTGACAACAGAAATGAAGGTAACTTGGCTCCCTGAAGCAGATGGGCAGGACTACCCTGACCATTACAGATCATTTGACTCTTCTTGGAGGGCACTGCCATTCCAAAGCCCCTCTTCTCATCCATACTTCCCTGAATGCATCCCACCTCAGCAGAGAGGCAACACAAAGGCAAATGACTTCCAGAGGGAAACACCACGCCCTGGGAAAACTTTCTGCCTTGCCAGATGAGCACAAAATGACCAGATTTAGAAATAAATGTTTTCATTCCGCTCCTCCACAGCCTCACTGTGCGATAAGGGGGGGGAAGAAGCTTCCCTTTTGGGATGCAACACTCCCCTTTTCACGGTTTGGGGCACAGCTGACCAAAAGAATATTAACATACTGATCATAGCATGCCCATAAATGACAAAAAGCTGCATCACCTACGCCGTATGTAAGGGCATTTTCTTTTGAAGATGTACACACTGCCTAGTTATTTCCCTCCCTAGATCACTCACTAAAGGTCAACAGTCTTAACGTGTGAGGCCAGCAGCAAAGAAAAGGCTTCAAATACCAGATCTCTCTAGTCCACAGCTATTAAAAAATCCAGAGCAGCACAAAACCAGCGTGTCAGCACAAGCACCGTCTTTTAGGGGAAGAGTACAGAGAACAACATTTCATCTTCGAAACAAATAAAAAATCATCATCTGTGACTTCAGACGGTGTCTTGCAGTTGGTATTTCTTCATATCCCTACTCTACTATTTCTAGCAATATAACAGCCAGGAGTTTCCAAAAGGTAAAGAAATGTCAAAATCTGTTTTTCAACCTTGTTTTAACCATTTTCTTCTTTCTCTTCGCTTGACATAGTTGAAACAGGAAGGTATCAAGTCATTATCACTCCATCCCGGTTTGTCTCCATTCTTCTGCTGGTTTGTACCCTTTTAAAATTCAATTAGTCTCACTTTTTTAGGACCTCTCCTCATACAAAATACTGCAATATTTCCAATAGTCATCATTATGTCACCTCTCCTTGTGCTACAGGCTAAGTAGCAGCCCATTATCCATTCACCTGGCTGTACTATGTTCCATGCCTTAAGTCCTAATCCTCTTATTACTTATTTTTCCAATTCATTACTCACTTCCTCTTAGGGATGCAAAGCAGTGACACCAGCGTTCAAAATAAACACCCTGACAGTGGAGAATGCCACCAAGTCCATTCTCACAACCATCAGCTCACTGTGGTCCCAAGAACGAAAAAATAAATAAATAAACAAACAAACAAAAAAAGAAGTAGTGATAAGATTGGGGGGGGGGGGAAACAAACAACAAACAACCTTTTCTCTGCAGCCCTGCTTCCCCTCAATCTACATCGTCATTTAAGGGCATTTCATTCCATCCTCTTCCAGAATCTCAGATCCTAATTTAGTCATTTTAAAACAAAATGTTTCCTCTTATTAACTTTCTTCAAACTCTCTCTGGCTGAGTGCTTTTACACAGCAGAACGGGCCAGGTTCCCATCACATTTACTTAAGAAATATCCCCATGGATGTCAAAACCAGCACATCCTGCCTGTCACTTGGAGCAAACCTCACGCACTGTCACCCCTGACCAGGCAAGGATCCCCACTGTCACAGTTCAAAGCACAAATCATGCCAGTACACCTCCAGCTCAGCACAGAAACCATTCCCAAAGCTTGTACACAACGGTGTGAGATGATGTGATCACACTGATAAAAAGAGGGGCTGGAGCGAACCAGCACTTTCCAAAAAACACTTCCAATTGGAACTCGGATTAACTTTGCTTGAAGCTTTAACTTAAAAAAAACTATTTAAATGACCAGTTTCCTGTTAAAGAACATAAAACAAACACACACCACCAATGAGCTTAAGGGACAAGAAGAAAAAATGTGGGGGAAAATATATTTCAGTAGCAGTCCCAACTGCTGCTCGATTTTTTTAAAGGGTTTGTTTCAATGTTATCATAGTTAAACAAGTCAAACCTGCACTATGACTCCCACCCTTTTCCAACGCAAAAAGCATTTAAGTACAGTTATATTTTATGAAGTAGCTCTTTATTTTATTGACAAAAAGCAAATTCTCTTGCAAAATAAATTCCATCCCAATACAATGTATTCTCTGAAGGCCCTTCTCATTCTTTTTTAAGGCTTTTTCTCTACCCTGTTTTTTGAGGCATCCTCTATTTTGAGACCTTTTGAACAAAATCTCTATTTTCTGATATTATTTACACTGGTCAGGTGCTTCCAAAGGAATAAAGAGAAATGTTGACAAACTGCCAAGCTACACAAAGTTAATCTGAATCACACAATTGGTAGAGAGCTATGCATCTATGATGAAATCCAGCATGCTAAAAACCTTCTCAGTAGTAAAACTTTTGCTGAAAATAATCTTGAGATACAGTATTTTCCTTTTTTTTTTCCTAAATTATCTTAACCACAGTTTAGATATTCATACAAATATTACACCAAAACTATTCAAGTAGACAGACCCTGATCTTTTTTCTTTTTTTACGTCCTTTTTTAAAGTTTCCAAAAATCACTGACCTAAATGCTACTTTATAGGAGGATTATAAAACTATACAAGACAAAGAACACCATCTTCTAGGGAACAGCCTGAATATTTACAAAGCACTTAAATGCAGCCCAATGAGCAGGTCAAAATGCTACATAAACTATATGAACTATTTAAACTATATGAACTATATAAACTATATAAACTATAGGTGCAAAGGAAATACCCAGCCAAGCAAAACAGAACCACAGCTACTACATTTTTATGTAGGCAACTAAATAAGCACAACACCACTCTGCCTACTGAGCCATCTGAAAGAGAGCAGAACCAACATTTGAAAGCAGTTGTAGCTGAGGCTGAAGTGCCACAATAGGACCACCCAGCCTGGCTGTCCCCAGACTCCCCTTTTCAGGGAGGGAGGAGGGAGAAGGGGCAGCGGCTCAAAATAATCTCCAATTGCTTCAACAAATTAAAAAAGCCAAAAACGGGCAGGAAAACATTCTCAGACCACGCACCTTGAGTATCTCTGCTGGATTACAGATTTGTACAGAAGGGCTTGATGGCTGCACTTGTCTAGAACCTCACAGAACTCATGCCATCTTCTCAAGTTTTCCTCCTGAGGGGCCCAAACCCACAGTATCTGCTGTGGGGTACAGCTATTGCACCAAAAGGGACTCTCCAGGGCCTTCATTTCTTATTCCCTCTGGTGCACATTTTTGTATAATGTGGCCATGCATCAATCCACGTCGTTTCCCAATTTAGTTTTCTGTTGATGAACTCTGGGTACTTTTCAAACCCTTTGCTGCAGTTTGCAATTAAGAAACGGAGAATGCAGGTGATGAACTGGAATACTTTCTGTGAGCACTGCACATGAAGTGTTCTTGTTTACAAGCTACAGCCAAAAGAATAGTCAGATCCTTCTGGTAGGAACTCCAGTCACTCGTTTCATCAAGCCTAGAGTTGCACTGCACAATTCATTCCTTTCCAGAATGAATAACTATAAAATATTTAAAATTTTCTTCAAAGTACCCATTATCCTATTTTACTAGCATTTTGTTGAATTGGCAGACAGGCAATACCCAAGGCATGCTATTGTCACTGATGCAGAGCACAACTGAAAAAGGTCTTCAATCAAGACAACTTCAGCTTAGGAGGAAGACAAAAGGACTAAAGATTGATAGTTTTTGAACGCCACACAGATTGGATAATTATGTGAAGAAAGGTTTGAAAAACAAACAAACGGAAATATCAAAAATATTTGTCCATTTTTTGAGGCAAATGTAGAATGCAACCGTGTACCAAAAGCACTTTAAATGCCTGCCTGGTATCACCTTAAACATTTAAGTATCCTATCATCCACTAACTCCAGAAGTTCACTGAAGTCCACTGCTGCTGCAGGCACTCAGTCAGAATGGAGTTTCTAAGTACTAGGGAAAATATTTACAAGTTCTGGAGAAAAACAGAGGCATTTACATAATCTCTGGCAACAGGATATAGAAGTATGGCACTTGTAGTACACTGTCCAGCTGCTTACAGGAAAAAACCCATCATCATGTTAGGAAGGCAGGAAAGGCACCCTAAACAAACAAGAGAAAGATAATTTTTTTCTCTTTTCCTTTTAAAAAGTCTCATCAGCGGTCTCAAAATAACACTAAGAGATGACTTCAGAGTGCAACACAAAACATACTTCCAGAAAAAAAAAAAACACACACAACAAAACAACACTGTAAAAAAAAAAAAAAATTTAAAGCAACTATTCACATTCAGAATGGAAACCAGCCACTTAACCTTCGTGTGGCCTACGTTCTTGGATGGTTCTTATTGTTTCTAAATTATTATTTACCTGGAAGAGTAATTCCTTAAGAAAATGCTAAAACCTTGTTCCATTGAAGGTTAAAAAAAAAAAAAAAATTAAAGTAAGAGACACCTACCTGTAATACCGAGATTGTAAATAAGTGGAACAAATAGTCTTTGATACATGGCTGGCAGACCCGAAGTCTATGACTTTGACCCGGTAAGGCTGCCGGACAGGATCCACCAACATAATGTTCTCTGGTTTGAGGTCAGCATGGATTAAACCCAGACTTTTCAGTTTTTTCAGTGCAGTGGCCACCTGTTGCAGAATGGGCCGTATTACTTTGAGCTGCAGGGGGCTGAATTTGTTTTGCTTCAGGAAGTCGTACAAATTCTGCTCCAGCATCTCAAAAACCAGACAAGTGTGGTTACGATGCTGAAAGCACTCGTAGGCTCTCACAAAGTTGAATTCATCAGCGTTCTCAGTGCTCAGCCTCGCTAAGATGCTCACTTCTATCTGCCCCTGGCGCGCGTACGAAGGATGATTCTTCAGGATTTTGATCGCCACGATCTCGTTCGTCCCCCTCTTCCAGCACTTCACGACTTGCCCGAAGGTCCCTCGCCCAAGGAAATCCAGAACCTCGTAGGTGTTTTTCACGGAGCACAACACCTCGTGCTGCACCAACTGGTAATCTCCATCCCCGCTCGTGCCGCTCGGTTTCGCGGGGGCGGCCGTCGTCACGACCGCCACCGGGTTCCCCACGCTGGTTTGCAACATGGCAGGCAGGATGGACAGTTCGTCAACAATCTGCATCGTGCCGCTCTGGTTATCCAGCTCTTCGCTCTTACGCTTCAGTCCACATCGCTGGGGTCCTTCCAGGAGATCCGACCGGCTTCCCTGCGTCCCGGCCCGAGGCGCCTCCAGCTGGGGCTGCTGCACCCACGCTGCCAACGCTTTTGTAGCACCTGCAGTATTTTTTAAAGCAACAGCATTTGACTGCAACCAAAAGTTCCGTCCTCGAGGTCTGTCAAACGGGCTTTTAGTCTGAAAGAAAGCACTAACCCTGTGGGGGGAAATTCCAAAGTTTTTACCATTCACGTAGATTTGCGGGTAGGTTCTCTCGTGGTACACGCAGCTGCTTGGTTCTAGTTTGAGTTTCTTCACACTACAAAAGGCACTTGACTGGGTTTGATAAACATATGGTGGATAGACCAAGACTTGTGAGGCCATACCTATGGAGAAGATACAAAAGGAAAAACAAGTGAAAATTCTACACACGTCCACGCTTTGCAGCAGCTGCTCCTAAAAAAAAAAAAAAAATCAGGACACGAGTCCAAACGAGCCAGTCTACAGTTGTGACGTATTTCGGTTTTTGTGGCTGATACAAGGCCCTAATGCCTTACCAGAGCACACACTTCAGCGCACTAGGGCTTTGACAGCAGCAGATTACTGCAGTTAGGTTCACAGGGTAGGACTGAGATAGTTTGCAGCAGGCCACTGAGTGTGAATTTTCAAGTGCAGGACCCACCTTTGCGCTATTAAAAACTCAGGTTTCATTTAAACCCTCCCACACCGTTGGCACATACAGAAGTACCACAGCGTTCAGCGACATAACTGAAAAACCCGTTCAAATACTTATCAGAGATGACATAAAATAACTCAGGAATCCTCAACGGTGAGATAAAGCTACCTGTTACACAAGATACCCGACCTACTCATTGGAAGCCCCACCAGGCTTCAGAGAACAGACAGACAACGACCCAACTGTCAAAGCTGGAAGAATTCGGCTGTGATGAAAGCGAAAGTGATCGAGCCATGTGATGGGGCCCGAAATAACTTAGGGGCGTGTGTATATACACATAAACAACCACAACTTTCCAGTAAATTACGATGTACAGTAACCTAATCCATTCACCAAAGGCAGGTGATTTTCCCAGGTTATATTCCACCCCGGTGCAGAAGTTCCCATATGAGTTGTAGGGGGTAGAAGCACTGAGTTTAACTTCCAGGTTTCCTCTTTCCACTGACCCTGCTGTCCCCTTCCAAACCTGTCAAACACCAGCCTTAGACTTATCTGTCACCTAATGTTAAACACTAAGAAAAAAGGCCCTGGATGGGCCCCACCATACAAGGTTTCGTGGAAGTTATGGAAGTTATACCAGTCTGATCAGCTCCCAGAGACAAATTCAACACCAATAATACCTTAATTAAATCACTTAATCATACCAAGCACATGAAAATTCTGGTAATAGGTATTTAAATTGCAGATGAGTCACATAAAAGTTGAACCAGACGTTGCAACAACTCTGATCAAATGAAAACTAACCAAACGCGCAGCGTAATTATTCTGGAGCTGTGATTTGATTTATGCAAATTTGCATTTAGATACCTTCAGAGCAATTAAAATAATCATACCAACACCTCGGTTTAGCATCCTCTAATGGGTTTTGTCCCAGCTGTGGCAGAAAACTTCAAAGCCCTTTCCTCCCCAGAGCTGTTTGCCCAGAGCCAGAGGATGGAGAAGGCTGGAGACAGCACCAGGGGCTGGACTCTCTCGCCACCAAATGCGATGGGACTGCCACCAACCTCCTGCTTCACACCCAGAATTTAAGACCAACTACTAACCTCAAAACACAGGCAAAAATTCCCCAAATTCTTAAAATCTTCTCAAGGTTCCTGCTAAAAAACGCTCTGCTTGCTTTTTCCCCCCACAATCCCTGCTTCCTCTTCGACAGGCACGTGGCACGACAGAAGTGAAATATCCAACCTCAAAAAACACATCCCTCCTGGAGAAGGTATCTGCCCGTGCAAGCACATCACCAAAGCTGAGGGTGTTGAATGAGGATGGTTACTTTGAAAAGAAGAAATAAACCCACACTGCGGTTTGGGATGTTCTTAAAAGGCACGACACCAACACAGTGAGGGGTGGGGGGGAATGGTGGGAGGAGAGGACAACTCAAATCCTCACCTGAGCCTGTAGAGACCCCTGGCATTCAAAAGAAGTGCAAGTTTTCCATAGCTCATGCTGTTCAAACCAGTTCCAGCTTTAACATTAATTTCAGTTGGACAAAAACAAACAAACAAAAAAAAGGCTATCTATCATCTTTTGGAGTTTGTGTGTTTCTTACAGACTTAACTACATGACCCTGAACTCCAACCACAGTAACAACTCTGTTCTCAGATAAGAAGTGTTTACTGAGTTATCACAAGAACATTTGCAGCAACTCCAAAAAAAAAAAAAAAAATATATATAATTAAGCACTAAATAGAAGAGATAACATACCCTGGAAAGTACAAACTTTGATACAATAATGAACTGAACTAAATCAGACTGAACTAAAAAAATAAAGGTAAAATTTTACTCCAGAAAAATAAAAACGGCCTTAGTTTTTGCAGAAGCATCTAATTTCTTACCTCCCCCTAAACACTTCTTGTCAGCCCCGTTACTTTGCTTGTATTTTTTTAAACATACACTTCAGGATGTCAGTCTTATTTGGACAGGCTGCAGGGTCTTCACGTGACCAGTGAACGAGGTGTTCCTGTGAAACAGCCACATGGAAGTCCCGCACCTGAGACAGCTCCAAGACCCCTGCCACGCACTCACACGCAGTGCTCAGCACACACTTCAAGACAGGGACACCTTCTCTGCTGTACAATAACAAATATGCAGCGAAATCCAACAGGACAGCATGTAACTATCCAACACAACCAGTTTCTGGAGGCCTCTGCTTTGAGAAAGTAAGTTTATAAATAGAATGGATTTCCCCCTCCCCGGGGCAAAAGCAAAGCCCCACGGTCAGCAGAGCTGCACAACAAACCTTGAAGAGAAAGGGAAAATACCACAACAGCCTCTGCTCTAACAGCACTGTTGGTTTGGGGTTGTGGGTGGTTTGGTTTTTTGGTTCAGGTTTTTTTTTTCCTGTGTTGGTTTGTTTGTGGGGATTGGGAGCTTTTTTGGGGGGGATTCCAGTTTCAATGCAATCCTATGTATAGCTGTACTGGAAAGAGTAAAGAGTTATCATGTAGCAGGGTTTTTTTTTTGCTGTAATTTTTTTTTTCACCAGGTCTCCTAGCAGAGGAAAACAATACAGCACATTTCCACCTACCAGAGTGGATCTTTCTTCCCCCTCCCGCCCCTTCCTTGTCACAAAACATTTCCCTGAGTTTATCCATCTTTCTGCACACTTCTTTAGAGAGACTATTCCCACTTCCTCGTGCAAACTGAAGCTTGTCAGGCTACATCTACATTAACAAGTCCAGCAGCAGAATAAGAGAGGGATGTGTAGAGCAAAGCAGCCACTGCTAAAGATAAAAAAACCCTCCTTCTGTGCTCATTTCACTTGAGCCCGAACACTCATGAGCACTTGGTGCACATCTTCCATTTTAAAATTTAGGAATTTAAAAAAAACCAAATGCAGGCACTAGAAGACGCCTTCGGAATGCAAATCAAAGCAGAGTAAACAAAACCATCAGAAGACGGACTGAAAAGTGCAATCCCCAGGTGACACAGCACAGGCACACAGGTAGCCTTTGGCTACCTGAGTAGCTCCAGACTTGTCCTTCAGTTTTAGTCTCAGAGAAGCCTGGCTGTTCACCCCAAACCCATTTCCAAAGCCGTCTTCTCCTCCCTCAAGTGCAAGGAGACCATCATAACTTCCCTCCAGCACAAGGACTGCTCCTGGTTAGTGGCACACACAAGCTGCAGGTGAGTCTGTAGTCCTCCAGTTTGTGTTCTCCAATACTGAGGTTGCCTCACGTGCCAGACCCTGCCAGTGAACACTGCAGGAGATGTGGAAGAGAAAGGCTGAGACACCAACTGCTGTTACCTCCAGACAGGCTTCCTTCGAAGGAATGAGTCGTCTTGCTTTGAAGCAGGGAGAACTGGGAAGACCACATTTGGCTTATTAAACTACATAAAACGTGTGACTTCTGATCAGAGCCAAGGCTGGGAATTCCACGCTTCTGAAGAAAATCCCAACAAACTAATGAAGTAAGCAAATTAATTGTTCATTCACTGAAATAAATTAATCAATGCACTTTCACAAAATAATGCCAGTGGATAGGAAGCACTTCACAGTTTGCCCCCCCCCCTCATCCTCCCCCTAGTCAGGCTTCTCTCTACAGAAACCCAGCAGCAAACCACACAGACATGTCTCAGCAAAATAAAACCCCTCTGCTTAACATCTTGCTAATGTTCCCCTAACTGCAACAACGCTGGCAGTTCCAGGCAAATTCAGGAACACGACCAACTTGGCAGGCTGTGACAACCTCGACAAGCACAGGCTGTTTCAGGCCTGACCACCATCAATAATTAACCGTACACTGACATTTCCTCATGACCGAGTAAAGGAAGGGGGGGGGGGGGCCGTGTAGCAGAGCAGCCGGCTGGAAAGGCCACGAGCTGAAGAGAAATTGCCACACTACACCCCTTAAATTCGCCTGCAAAACACGCAAGCTCCTTTTCCCTGCCCCGAGCGGTGCAGTCCGGCGTGGTAAAAACCCCCGGCAGGCAAAGAAAGCCCAGCCAGCGGCACCCACCTAAGAACAGGGTTAAGCAGGAACTCCAGAGAACTTGTTTGCCAACTTCCTTAGGGCCTCCTCCATCGGCAAGAACCGGTTCCGAGGCGCTCGCACCCCCCTCGCAGTGCAGCCGGGCATCATCGAGGGAGGCTTCCTAAAAACTCCGTGACTTCCAGCAAATGCTCCGTTTTTGAGCAGCAGCGGCGCTTACGCAATGTTTTGTTTACATTATGCATCACTTTGGAAACTCCAAGGATACTAACTGCCGGTTTTCCCAGGTAAAACAATTCTTCTTTTTATATCAGGGTGCCACTCAACTTCGCAAGCTATTTAGCAAACAGAAAGCTGAATTATTTGCCCTCTCTTCCCCCCTCACCCCCAGAAGAAACTTAATTACCAGTAGTAGCAGCATCTCTATGTCATTGTTTATTTTGGAGATGTGGCCGAACAAGCTGTACTGATGCGAGTACTTTCGTACCCATGACCCGTTCACCCCGAGGAATTCCCTTACTCCAGCTGTACGGCTAATAACAAAGCACTGGCAACTGAGGTTTCGTGCAATTTACACAGGAAAACATCCACAGACAGCGCAAAGTGTCCAGAAATACAAGCCCCGAGAGTCCCACCCTTCTGGCCACCTCAAAAACAGCTCCGAGAGCAGACGCGTGACCCACCGAAGGGAGGGAGCAGGGCAAAGGAGAGAGCACCAAGCTGTCTCAAGGAACTCAGGCCATGTGAATCTCTCTTCCTTGCATAACCACAGAGGCAATTCCAGACACGAACTGCACAGGCACACACACACTCCCACCACAGAGAACCGTGACATGCAGAGGCAGCTGATGATACCTCACCAAAAAAAAAAAAACCCAGTTCCAGGGGTAGCAACCAGAGGCACGCGAGTTAATTAAGAAATTATGGCAATCTTTGATTAAAACACACAAGACACAAACTCCAGAATTTTGGCCCATCACACACCAAAAAAATTCAGTCGAGCCTTCGCCCGACATAAAAACCTGCACAGGTTGGTGGCAAAGGTCAAGGCTGGAAGGCCAAAGGTGGGTTGCAAGCTCGGGGGGAGTCTTAGTGGGAAGCAAACGATACAGTGATTAATTTTTGGGTTTGTAAAACTTAGTTACTAAGCACCTAAGAAAAATGTTACAGAGCTGACTTCAGATTTGTGCAGCAGAGATATTTTTAGTCAGGCACTACCCGTGTTGCATTAATACCAGAAATCTAAATTCATTTAAGTGTGATACAAACTGGTCTCAATTGCCCCATTGTCTCAATACTCGGAAGCAGAACTGACGCCATACACTGAACACATATTTTATATAAAATATCAGAGTGAACTCCTATGACTCAACGCTGTCGTTAGTGCCAGTACCAGCACTCAAGAATACAATCACTATATTCATATTTTCCACAAATATCAAAAGCTAGATCTTGTGATTTGACCGCAATCGTAGCTAAAAAGATAAATGAAACAATACTTCAAGCACTCATTTTTCTTCTGGGCAAGATGCTGCCGTCCAACCGAGCAGCAAGCACAAGCAGGGCAGTATCAGCCATCAGCCCCGAACGAGAACACGCCCTCCAAATCAGAATGTGCCACCATCAACACAAACCAGCGCATTTCAACCAGCCGGGGCTTGGCCAGCCTAATCTCTTCTTTTAAAAGGTTAATTCTTTTAGAACCTGGAAACAGTAGGCACGCTGAAATAAAAGTCCAGAACAGTGGTAGTTAGGAGAGCCCACACCTCCGGGTTCTGCACCACAGCAGGACCGAAGGATCTACTCAAACTTCTGCTGCTGTCTGTCACAAGAGCAAGAGGGAGCGAGGCGAGTACAGCTTTTTCCATTGCTGTAAGTATTCCCAGAAGATTTTGCCACCTTCCCTAAGGCAGAAAATAAAAATTTGAAAGAGGGAATTAGCCCAAACTGCCTGTTGGTATAATCACCTGTTAAAACACCGCAGTCTTTTGAAGACAAACAAACTCCTTACACGTGTCTGCCAGTTTTCCTTCTAATTTCCAATCCTTTTATTTTTATTTCATTGCTTAATTTTGTTAGAAATAGAAATGGACCAACCCCACTAAGCAAGTTCTTTAGAAGCTTCCTTTTAGACAGTATCAAATGCAGCTCCTGGAAGGCTGGAAGTCAAGAGGGATGTTTCCCTTGTAGATCCCTCCCCTCCACAGAACAGCTGGCATGCCAGCACATCTGCATGCACATCAAGGGGTCCTACTTGCCTAAAGTTCATTAAGTCCTCTAAACTACTCCAAGTGGAGGAAATTCATCCAAAATTATCTTTCTCCCTCTTACCATAAAAGATTTTCACCTGGGCACAACAACGACAACAACAACAAAATGCACCACACACCAAATTAACAAAAACAAAATTAACTGTTCTCCCCACAGGACTTGCACATTAAGTTTGGCACAGCACACACACAGATAACCTGTCGAGCTCATTGAGTCTGACACGTGATGCAAAAATTTGCAAATCAGGCCCTCCTGTACCAAGGAGGTGAATAAAACTCTTGCCTACACACTGAGAATTACCCACCAGTAATATTTGAGTTAAAACTTTCCCCAAATATATATGGGGGGGGGGGGGAATCAGTCTCTCTTTCTAGAGCATATTCATCTCCTTCTGCAACAAAAATAGGAGAGTAAATAAGAACCTTGGCCTTTTTTGTTTGTTTGTTTTAAATCTGACTTCACTGTAAAGTAATTAAGGCATCTAAGCCAACATGCTTACCTTGATTGATCTGCTGCTGCTGCAGTTTTCAGGTCAGTTGCCTCAGCTACATCCAGTAACAACTTTCAAACATATACACATATCTGAGATAATGTTTTTCTTTCGTTGTAAGCAACGTCATCATGAAAATAGCATTAGTTGCTTACTGATAACAGCTGTATAAATTAGACATGGCATATGTAGAACTACTAAGAAAGAACAGAGGGGGAAAGAGGTGTTTCCCACTTTTTTCAGATCTCTAAGGATGCAGAAGAAGCAGCACTTCCTGCAGGTAGATGTCAGTGCACTAGAAATCCACACTGTCTCACAGAAGGATCAGCCTCTTGCCTCCTGATGAATCAATAACTGCAGCAACCCACCTCATAATGTTTCCCCACTGCAAGAAATGCCTCCCTCTTCTCTATGCAGAGAAACTTATTGATTTAACTCTCCAGAAAGGCAAAAAAGGAAGGAGAGATTACATGCAGCACAATAATACCAATAAATGTGCATCCCTTTTTTTCCCACTGTTGTATTCCCTTCCATGTTTAATAATCTTTGCATCTGGGACATAAATAAACTTTTAACAGTCACTCTTGTTATAGTCTTCGAGAGAATGTTTAGATGTCTCTGCAACCAAGTTTGAAAAACACATTTCGTGTCCAAGAGCACTTGTCCCAAAGAGCTTCCAAAGCATTTCTGGAGAAAAAACTCCCACCATGTCCTCTTTTAGGGCTCAGAGCTGAAGAAGCCTGCCCACAGCACCATTACAAAAGCCATGTAGAAAAGGTATTAAAAGGTATTTAAAACACCCCTTTAGCATCTCATGAAAGCAATCCATTGCTGTTAGGCTGAATACCAAATAATTTCATCAATCACAAAGTAAGTTGATATTAACAGACCAGGAAAGAGGAGGCAAGGAGATTTTTTTTTTTTTTCCCCTCCTCTTAGGAGCAAAGCTGCTTCCTTCTCAAGGGCTCCATAAGTAAGATCCCAAACACCAAAATTCCTGCACTTAACAGATTCAAATACTGAAAAAATAAAGATCTTGTGAGAACCTCTTCTATTCCTGTAAATAGTTTTAAATCTTCAAAAGCAAGATGTGAAAAAGAAACTTCTCGACTGGAACAGACAGACAGTGTAGACAAGCAACCAATTCTAATAGTTGTGGGTTTTTTTAAAAGAAAAAAGAAAGAGGGAAAAAAGAATAATTGAAAGGAAAAGGGCGGGAAGTAGCAGATGACCAAAGTTTGCAGGAAAACTCAGGAAGGAAGATGTTTACAAGACAATAATGCACATTAACAGCATTTCAGTCAAAAAGGCAGAAAGACATCTTACAAGAAACAACTAAAAAGGTTTCTGGAAGTTGTGTAAGTTCCACCAATTGTTGTGTGCCAATACAGACCTCATACAGAAGAGGGGTGGGGGAAAAGAATATATTTTACTCAAACTAGTGGAATTAGGTAAAGATTAACACCATTTTTTAAAAAACACTGACAAAGGACCAAAACAAGGTAGTAAACAGCACACTGAGACTGGAAACATAACAGAAGAAATATGGGGTTGTATCTACATATGAAAAAGTAAATTACTTCTGTAAAAGCAAATAAATCAAGTTTCAGATAGATAATATTTATGAATATGTGATACTAGGGGTTACTCTTACCTTTCAAAGGGAGCTTAGATCAACAGTAAGAAAAGTTTGTTTGCTTGAAGCATTGTTTCATTTACCTCTTTAGCTATGATTGCAGTCATATTGGTACCACAAGAGTTAGCTTCTGATATTTGTGGGAAATATGAATACAGCAATTTTTTTTAACACTTACTGGTACTGAAATTTGTTTTCACTCTGCACTTAGGCCTTTCTAGGTGAGCTTTCTCACGCAGACCTCAAGCCTACACTTGGTCCTTTCCGTGGGCAGGCACTTCAGCCTATTCCAGCAGGAGCAGGGAAAGGTTCAGATGTCAGCTGACATCCACGGACCAGAGGGAGCAGGCCTGGGGAGATCTGGTCACACTCGCAAAAGCAGCAAACACCCCTGCGATGAGGATGCTGCAGCCCCACACGGAGCACAGCTGCACCACCGGTTATCACAATGCCAGCTTGAAGTTGTTCTCCTGGCAATTCTCCCTGCCCAGGGACCAGTTTGGACATCTCACTGCGAGGTGAGGAGACCCACTTTCATCTCTCAGTTCAAGTAAAACCAAAGTAAACTCCTAAAACGACCCAAAGCAAGTTTTTCTCGGGTGCTGGTCGCAGCTTGCCCCCAGGCAACAGCCAAGCCAAGCTTTGCGATAAAAATCTTGCCTCACCCAGCAATTTAAGTTCCTTGGGAGTTAAAGTGTCCCGGTCACATAACAATCAGCTCCAGGACGGCACAGCCCGGTAACCTAAAGCCTCGGGAACAGAGGAGGGCGAGACACTCTCAGATCTGTGGATTACAGAGTGGTTTCCCACAGACACGGGGAGTGACCGTGGGCACCTCCAACCAGCAGCTACATCCTCCTCTTCTACCGAGGATGTTCATGGGACTCTGCACAGGTATTTAGGACCTGAGCTTTCCTGTCCCTAAATTTTCCACCGCTCATTCTAAAGGGGTGGTTACTGAGGTGCTGTACATATTCAGCAGGTGATGTTTATACGAACACAAAGAGATTTTCATTTAACAATCACTGACTTTTTACATTAAAGGCACTGTTCGTATTTAACTTGGAGCATGCTTTTTAAAAGCACTAAAAAGTTTTCTACAACTGTTAAATTGTTTTAGCAACTGTGGAAAGAGTCATATGAGTTTAAGATTATTGATTTTGAAGACAGTTTTTTGACGGGAGTGTCCTTCACAACATTTAGTAATAGTACTCTGTACATAAGAATCCAATTACTTTTTTAATATTGAGGGTTGCTGTGGCTTTGATCATACTAAAAGATAGGAATTTATTTGTTATGTCTCTTTTGTCCTTTGATATTTCACTGCATCTTATTTTATTGCTGTGTTTTGAAACTTGAACTTAACATTTTCCTGGGCTTCATCTTATTATACCCAAATATTGTAGAGCACAAGAGAGCTGGAGAAAAGGGAAAAGCAGGAATGTTTACAAAAAGGAATATTTTCTAATCTTTTTCTGAAAACATGAGGTGAAAAAGACTGCACAAAAAGTTTACATAGTAGTGGACCTAAAAAATATGTATAGTTAATAATATATGGAGAGGTATTTTGAAATTACACAGCTCCAAGTCACAGCAAAAGAAAAATAACAGAACTAAACTACATTAGTTGACTTGCTTAAAAAACAGTTCAGTTATTTGGCTCTTCTTCCTTTTCCAAGCACAACTGCTATGCTGGAGATCAACACCCATTTTTCAGAAAGTTACCCGCTCTCAAAAATTAAATGGAATATTAAGACACTATATGGGGAAAAAAAAGGTGACAGAATGTGAAAAAACACTACAAAGCTGTACAAAGACTATCCCCAAACTGCATCTAAAACCAAGGCTCACACCAACTCTTGCCATCTTTTTCAACATTCACTATACTGAAGAATTAAGGGGGGAGGGAAACAATCCAGTAGGAAATGCTACACTATCAAATAAAGTCACCAACAAAAATCCACTTTCATAACACCATGTTGTTCCCCTGCTCACCTGTCACCCAAAGCTTGGTGTCTCTGAAGAAAAACAGAGTTGTGGTTTCTCTAGAAATCTGTTGAAGAGGTAGAAGCTCTAAATTAAAACCGTCTTTAGGAGGGCAGGGGAAGCCGAGAACAGGTAACAGGATTTTCTAGGCTTTATCCTTCATTATAGGTTATTTCAGGTCAAAAAGAGGGCGTTCACTGCCTGTACAAGTCAGAAAAGGTAACCCATTACTAACCCATATGACAGGACTAGCTATTTAAAGTTGTTTAAATCGAGTTACCGTGGTCACTTCAGGTGCACTGCACACTCAGCCACCTCTAACATGCTCAGTGCTCACTTCCTCACATTGGGTTCTGTGCTTGACCCAGCCAGAGTTCTGAAACACTCTGAGACAGGCCTTGAGATACCTAGAGACCCATCTCACACTTATCCAGAAAATAAGCTTTTCTTCCAAGACCTATTGAAAGTAATACATTATTTTCCACTCCAGCCCTGACTGTCACTTAAAGAGACCTGAAAAAATATAATATTTCAGTGACTTAGAAACAGAGACATTAGCTTAGTAAAAGCCACCCAGCATCAAGCTGAACTCCTATTTCCCCACTTTTCAAAGGCAGGAGAATTTAATAGTTAGAGCAGCTGTGAGTTTACGTAACACATCTACAGGGGCATCACAGTTACAGTGAAGAAGTACTAAGGATGTTTTCTTCATCAGATCAATCCCATGCCAAGACTTCTGAACGTCTCCTCTGACTGCCCTGAGTAACATCATCAGGGAACTGAAGAGAACTCAGAAAACACAAAAGTGGCACACCCACAAGCTTTTTGGAGGTCTGAAAGGTGGATGCCATTTCACAAAATTCGACAGCAGACTCGTAACAGGTAAATATTGGTATCACCACCACTCTATCTCCGTGTTTCTTCTTCCCAGGTCTGCTCTGTCCAACTCATACTTCTGTCAGTTGACAGAGCAGTCTGCCTCAGCTGTAATGCTCCTGCACATCGGATGATATCATTATATATATCCAGAGAAGCTAAGGCTTAACTAATTAAAAAAAAAATTAAAAAAAAAGTATAGCTGTGCTCCGCTTTATTCCCCAGAATTCTGGGCAGAAAGTGACACTGCCCACAGTAACTCCTCTGTACGTGCACAGCACTCAGACCTCACACTGCAGTGCCAAAATTCAGCTCAACTAAAAGGAGTTTCTCCACCTGTATTTAACGTTCCTCCAAAATACAAATACTCCTCCAATTTGGCCCCAAACGAAAGGACTGTTCCTGTTGGTAGTGCTGTTCTTCCCCCACACACAAACACGTAAGAAAGCCAACTACAAAATTCCCGTTTCAATAAGCTACTGCTTTGTCAAAAGGGCCTTTGTTGCCATGATCAGCGTGCTGGCAAAATGGAAAATACAAGAAAGAGAATATGCACCGCTAAAAAGAGAGCTATTCTAAGAAACAGGAAGCGTGCAATCCCTTACAATAGTACAGAGAGGTACATACCTAAACACTCAGAGAAACACCACCTGACATTTCCTACACCTTCAGACTGGGCTTTGCACAAGAACTAAGCAAGCACAGTTGATTCTGTTCCACCCAGGAGCTGGCGAGCCAACCCTCTGCCTCCAGAAGCGCTGCTCAGCCTCCCATCCCCTGTAACAGATGCAATCAGTCCGACAGATGCCTTCGGAAGAATCACCCCCAAAACGAGGTTTGTTTTGAAGCAACTGCTACCAACTGGAGGGCACAACAAGAAAAGCAGCACGTGCGAACTCCAACATTTGTACGAGTTAGCTCTGTGAGATGAGTGGGTTGCAGGCTCGCTCTTCTTCCCCACACCCTGCCTTTGTCTCTGCTATCTCGTGATGCAGAGCCGGTCTCATTTCCCTGTTTATGTGGGTAGTTGTTTGAAAGACAAGGAGGGAGGAAGCACGCAGACACGAAAAACCCGAAACAAAGAAGATTCACGAGCACCGGCAGAGAGCCCCAGGTCACGGGCAGCTTCCCGAGCAATTTTTCAATGAAACTTTATTCCAGCCGATGGAATCCGTCCAATTACAAATTGTCCTCAAGCCCGGAGAGCCACACGCCGCCACCACCACCACCACAATCGGAATTAAGAGCATCCAGCCAAACGCATCCATGAAAAAAAAAAATAATTCACAAGCACAACCCGGTGCCACACCCCGAGCAAGCAGCACAACTCGCAGTACAACAGAAGTGCCCGGTAACAAGTGCATTAGGTGAAAACTCTTGCCTAATTCCCGTTTTACACGACCGTAAACATCACCTCGCCGCGCCGCTACCATAAATGGTCCGCGGCAGCAGAGATAAAGCCGTCACCGCTGCTCTATCGGTATCAGTTTTCTCCCGGTAAGTCCACGTTAACACTTCGCTCTATTTATCTGCGATCTCACCCTGCCACTTCGTAATACAGTATTGACCTATTTTCCAGGTGCTTAATTAATCTCTTTGCTGGCTGCCACGCTTGTTAGACAGTTACTGTGTGTTATTTTAAACTCGGTTTATTGGAATCTTTAGCAAATTAACTCCGTTACTGGAGGCATTATATCAGAGAGTAAGTATTCATGGTCCAGCTAGGCTTTTCTACTTTGTGTGAAATCAATCAGAGCTTCAACTTTCTGCAAATGATGTAATGGGAGGTAATACTGGGGGGGGTGGGAAAAACAACCACAGAAACATGCATAGATATCAACAACAGCAGCTTTACTTGATGTAATTGTAGGAAAATATGTTATTATCATAAGAGACAGTTTAAAGATAATAAAACCGAAATAAACAGGGTTATACAGTAGCAGGGAGATGTAAAAACATCAGAGCACCACATAATTTCTGAGAAGGCACGCCTGGGAGTCTCAAAACAACTAAGTTTACAAAAAAAAAAATAAACGATTGCAGTTTCTGACATTTCAAGTTGGACGCAACAGTTAGTAACAAAAGTACAGCCTCAAGAGGAAGGTATTTATATACACGTAAGCACACAGCACTGCCGACGGAGGGCTTAATTAAAATAAAAAGAATTTTAAACCCCCTCTCACTATCTCCTACAGCGGTAAGCACATGCAAACGCACCTGCCAGCTTTACAATTGCTATCACGACGAATCCAGAACAAACCCCGCACAGTCGCTGCCGCAACCATTACGGCAAAGCCTCCAGCAATAAAACCCCTCTGTTTTTTTCACGGAGCTCGCTCTTGGGAACTGACCAAATTTTAAAGCGTCCGCTTCCTTTCCAGTTGCTGCTTTTTACCCCGGCCCTGGGCACCATTTGCCGCCCCGGCTCCCCCCACGGCGCAGGAGGGGGTCCCGCGGGTGTCTCCTCCGGGGTCAGGGCGAGGGGCGAGTCCCGCCGGGAGTCCCGCGGAGCCAGCGCGGCTGCGAAAGCCGAGCAGGACCCGAGAGCGGGCGGAGCCGCGCCCGGGCACCACCCGCGGGACCCCCCGCCGGCCGGGCCATACAAGGCAGGAGGAGGAGGAGGAGGAGGAGGAGGCGGCTCCCGGGAGGGGAGCGGGGCAGTGCCGGGGCAGCGCCCGCCAGGGGAAGGGAAGGGCAGGGCAGGGAAGGGAGCGGGGGCAGCGCCGCCGCCGGCAGCGGGCGAGGGGCGGACACGCCTCCCCCGCCGGGCGGCGGCCTCGCCCGGCACCCGGGGCTGCTCGGGGCGGGCTCGGGGGAAAGGGGAAACTTCAGGGACGAAGGCCACGGGGAGAAGGAGCGATGCTAGCCGGGCTGGGCGAGGGCGGGGGAGGCTCCGGGCAGAGGGGCCGGGAGCGCCGCGGAGCCCCCATGGGAAGGGGGCGATCGCCGGCGGCGGAGGCAGCGCCGCTGCCCGCCCGCTGCGGCGGGGCCGGCCCCGCTCGCTGCCCGCCGCTCACCTTCACGGGTCGGGCCGCGCTGGCGTCCGCGCTGGAGCTGCTGCCGCCGCCGCCGCCGCCCTGGGCATGTCCGGGAGCGCCCCGGGGAAGCGCCGCTCCGGGCGGGCTCAGCCGCTCAGCCCCGCCGCTCCTGCTGCTCTCGCTGCTGCCGCCGCCGCCTCGGCCGCTGCCATCTTGTCCTGGCGGCTGGGAGGGAAGAGCCCCAGCTCAACCCGTTCGGCAGACCGGGCCTCCGCCTCATCTTCCCGGGGAGGGACCCAGCCCGCCCCCGGCCGCCGCCTCCTCCGCCTCCTCCCGCCTCCGCCGCCGCCCTGCCCGCGGCGGCCTAGCGGCGCCCGCCGCCACCGCCCATCGCCCCGCAGCGGCGGGACGCGGCCCCGCCGAGCGCAGCGGAGGGGGCGCCGGCCCAGCCCCGCTCCGGCGCTCCCCGCCCAGCCCCGGGGCGCTCCTGCGGGGAGCTCCCGCCGCCAGCCCGCCCGCTCCGCCCGCCCGGCCCGGCCCGGCCCGGCCCGGCGGCAGCGCCCCCGCCCGGCCCCGCCGAGCGCCGCCCCGAGCCTCTGTCAGCGCACGGACCCGGCTCTACCCCCGGCGCTTCTCCTGCCCGCCCGCACCCGCGGGCCGGGGCAGCTGTGTGGCCGTCACCGTGGCCATCGCCTGCCTCCTCGCCACCGGCTGACGGTCCCCCCCGGAGAGATCTACCAGAGCGAGTTGAGATGTTCCTACCGCGAACTCCCCTCTGCCCGCCCCGGTCCGTCACTACCCGGAGGAAGGTAGCCGTGTGGGAGCTCCGCTGTAAATCCCCCAGTGAGGGCCATCCTAACCATCACACCCCCAAATGGTGAGCTCTTCTTCCCGCCTCGCCAGTTGCCAGCATTCACAGACGCGTAAAGTACATAGCGAGGAGGCAACTGGTGCCAGGGGAAAGGCCCGACTCTCAAGACCCGCAGCTCAGATAGATGATGAGGTGAGAGCAAACACGTGAGCTCCCAAATTCATTTCAGTGAGTGCTCTTGCTTTGTAAGGTGAACAGAACTCCCCTACCCACCCCTGAAAAATAACTGTGAAGCACCAACCTTCCGGATCTGATCTGACATCCTTCCCTGGAGAGCAGTCCCTGCCCCATTAGCCCAGTCAATCAAACACACCACTAGCTATAGAGCTAACAGGACGGAGCAAGTGTAATGACCATTTTGCACCCTGTGTTACAGTCCAGCTTTTTGCCTTGCTCAAGTCTTGACGAAACAAGAAGATACACCCTGGGTAACAACATGCCCCTAATATTATACATCACTTAAATATTAGTGGTTGGTTGTAGGGCTGGTCAACTTCTGCAAACAGCATTCTTGGCCCTAAATAGTATTTCAGCTGATGTGGGGCGAAAAGGAATTACTGTTTGCCTATAAAGTATTTAGCCTCAAGATAAATCCTTGGCTAAAGCTACAACTGGACATCACATGCTTCTCCACCTCTTGCCAAAAATAACAAAGAATTTCTTTATTTACTTGCACAACTACACGTACTCTGCTATTTTTTCTCACTACTTGTTCCAGTGTTTTCAACACGTCTGCTTGATTTTACCCTTTATTTAGGTCTAATCCTTGTAATAAAGATTGTTAGGATGTGAAGTCAGAATTGGAATTAATTAATCGGAGAAGACGGAGTTATTGTACAGAAATACTAAAACCTAACATTGGGGTCACTACCATAACAGCACCAATGCTCAGTCTTGTAATGAGACATATAATTTAGGGGTGAGGAAAAATGGGTGGGTGTCAGTGTTAGCAAATTATAGCTCTCAAGAGCTGCTCATCATATATATTGCTTACTAATTTTATAAATATTAATCAAGCTTCTAAAAAATACCCTACAGAATTATTCCTATACATTTTATTAACATATAATCTGTTACAAAAGACAGTAAATTATGATGAACTTTATTTTTGATTACTTCACCATACCAACTCTAAAATTACTTAATAAATTAAGTGTGTGCTGATTCAGTCTCCATTTTATCTGCAAACTAAAATTGGTGCACACCACCCCAAACTGTGGTCTACTAACTAGTCTCAACATAATTCTTACAGCTGTTTTTTAGGATCTATTTCTTGCAATTTTGTCATTTTTCAACATGCAACTTCTTATCATTTAATAACCAAAACAATTCAAACCCAGCTGTAAACTTGAGCGATACTGATCCTCTAAAAATAGACAAAATTATGAATCCAATGTTCCACGGATACATTTGCACAATTTTAGCCAACTTCTAGAAACATTTTAATTTAGGTTTAGAAAATAAAGGGTGATTTTGGGGTCATTAACCTCTCTTATTATACTGGGCTCTCGCTGGAATTTTTGAGTTGGTCACATTTGCTAAACAACAGCACCTCCCAAAACATGTCACCACTGTCAGTTTTGTCCTCACATTCCAGTCTTTGCTAATTAGATCAACCTAGACTTCCACTCAGCTTGCAACAGCAGTATCACCAGTGTGTCATCAAACTCTCAAATCTCTTCGAAACTCCTTCAGTTGCTTTTGTGGAGCACAGAATCTCTTGGAGGATCCATCATTTGTGCTCGCTGGGAGCCGTTCCCATTACAGACTTCCTTGTTGTTCAAGGAATGTTGCTCACGTTTCATCAGAGTTAGGGCCCAAATGGCAGTCAGGGCTGGCCAGTGCCACAGAGGAGCTGAAGAGCTGAACCTCCTCCATCAGTCAGTGCCTTTGAGGGATTCATTCACCCACAAAAGGGTTTTTAACTGCCCCCAATGCGTGGCAAGACAACATCAGATGTATCAGCGAGTTTTAAACGCTCTGATGAACATTTCTACCAGAGGTTAAATATGACTGTCTGAGAAGCCCTCATGTGATTATTTTTTTTTTTTTCTCACTTGAAAAACAGTAAGCAGTTCCTTGCCCTAATTTTCTCTTGGCAGTACCTTCGTGCTGTCAGGCATCTGAGGGGTTAATTTGGAAACTCCTGTTACACCTGTACGCACTGTGGACTACTGATACCGTTTGGAGGGGGAGTGTTTTGTTTCAAAGCGCTTAAGTAACTCAGTGGAAGGAGGCCCCTGTCATTTAGATTCAATTCTCCAGTTCAGCATTGAAACACACACCTCCACAGGCTCTTGTTCCTCCTGGTGTCTGTGCCTTTGCCGAGGATAAGCAGCAGTTTTGTGTGAGTGCTCCGAGTGGAAGGAAGAAACAGAGGTTAGAAGAAGGCATTTCCAACAGTCGCAATCTATTACGCAGCAGAAAGAGACGATCTAAGGACAAACACAGGCTAGAAGCTTTTGGCAGAACACCTGCCAGTGACACTTTGTGCTATTTTTGTTATCAAAATCCCCAGCGTAGACACAGACCGAAAAACGCTTTGGCTAGAACAATTTGTTTTACTCACCAAATTGCTGTAAGCTATATCATCGAAACACTCTTTTACAGCCAGCACGGGTTGTTTGTATCAGCTTATGAGTTGTTTATATCGGCTGGACTGTGTTTCTACCTGAAGGGTACGAGCAGCAAGCACAGATCAACACAAGGACGGTGGAACAGGGCATGGGTACACTTCAATGTTTCTTTAAAAAAACCCCAAACTTTCAGGCCATAGTGTTTAGTCTTTCCTGCAGTATTTAACAATCTGTTAAGCAGGGAATTAATTCGTGGTAGGATTTCAAATTACAGTATAACTTTACAGTTTTTCACAGCAATTGGCTGAAATATTTTATGCTTACGGTATTTCTCCTTCCAAAACAGATATAAGACTGGACAAAGTTAACTATGTTTTCATCTTAAGAATTCCTTATCTAAAGCATTTTTCTCATTGATGTAACTGTCCCTGAATTATGACTCGTATTGTGAGAAACAAACACTCAGTGGTAGGCATTTGGATTAAAATTTTTCAGGATCAAAATTCCTGCTGAAACACATAAAGGGGTAAGGGTTAAACTGATAAAAGGTGCTTTTTTAAAAACAGGAAAATTTAAATTTATATTTTCCATTGATTACCGTCATATTCAGATAAGCACGGTTCAAAGTTCCCCAGCTCTCCTCCCCACAGATACGTTTGCTACACATATCCAAAAAGCCAACCTTCTGTTGCTGGGTGTAAATGGAAAATTACTTTCAAATTTAAAGCAAACATACACTTTGCTCTTTCTGCAACAACTGGAAGGTCAGTTGACAAGCGCTGTCTTTCCTCAATGAACAGTTTACACCGAGTGTTTGCAAATATAAGCACAGATGTTCAAACGCAAATTTCACCTTTTATTTCCACTTTTTTTTTTTTTTCAGTTTTAATCCAGGACTTTACAACAAACAAAAAACAAACAAACAAACAAAAAGCGCTAGAGGGGTAAAGGGAATTATTTGTTGTTTGCTGTTTAATTTACAAAGCACAGAACCCACCTTCCATGGGCTGGTGGTGGTTTGTGGGGCTTTGTGCCAGGGGATGCTCCTGCCAACGCTCATTTCAGGAAGACACCACCATTCCCTGTGCATCTCCCGAGGTTTGCATGAGGAGCCATCCGCTGTGGCCCTTCCAAAGAAGAAAATCAGACTAAAAACATTCCTCTGATTGCCTGTCTTTCTGCTGGTTTCTCCCTCAGCCTCGAAAACCCAGTTCCAAGAAACCTCCCACGCCATCTTGACATCGCGATTGCAAAATCTGCCAGTTAATGGTAACTCTGGGGAAATTAACTTGTCTTGTATAGAAAGATAATGACAGGCTGACTAACATGGTAATTCTTGGAAAACGTAAGAAGGAATCTTGAAAATCTTTTTGGTTGTCGTGTAGATAAAAGCCGGCTGACTGGAGATGAAATGCACACCCCATCCAAACTAAACCACTAATCCCCTAATTTTTCACATCACAGAAAGGCAGAATGACTGCATTGTAGAGTCATAGAATCATTAAGACTGGAAAAGGCCTCCAAGATCATCGAGTCTAACCTTTAATGGATGAGTGACAATTCTATACCAGGCAGCTGAAAAAAACCATGGAGGTGGAAAAACCATCAAGAATTTATCTTGAAATTACATAAATATTTACTACTTCAATTTAGGATTTATGGAACTTTTCTCTCTCTCCCTTTTTATTTTTTTTTTTTTTTTTTAAGATAATTGCTTCTTTTCAATCTTACTGTTCTTTTAAGTGCCACAGTTGTTGAAACAGCCAACTGGGACAACTGTAATTTAAAAAAATGCCACTCTGTAAATCGTCACAGATGATCCTGTTCAGGGATACGGTGAAATGCTTGTGCTCACATGATGTCAATAGGTGTAGATTTGACAGATGCCTCATTGCTGCGTTTGAAACTCTGCTGAGTTCTTGTTCGTATTTAAGAGGACCATAAAGAGTTGAAGAAATGCAATCTCTCTCTTTTCTGGATCACGTAAATGCTAATGTATCATGGCGTTGTGCTTTTCAGTCTATATTCTCACTTCCAGTCTGGATTTCCTCTTTTTGTAAGAGCCATAGAAGTAGATAATTTCTCATGCACCCTAGGAGATCCACAAGGAAGGGTCTATCTTCAGGAAATGTGTCATGATAATGTTCATTTGTAGCCTGACACTGTAAATTTTCTTGCAAGAGTCTTTCTAAATAGCTGTTTTCATGTAGTCATTAGTCTTTGCGGTGTCTGAGTGTCTTTCATGTAAGTAGGCTTAATAATTACATTTTTATCCTCTCTTTTCAGGAGGAAAATAATTTGAAGTGATTGTTAGGACTAACCAATGTTAAATGTGTACAAAAATACAGTATGTATTTTGTTTCTGTTTCTACTTTTGAGGTACAACAAATATGCTTTACAACATCAGAACGCCACACCATAAAATGGTGGGAATCTGATATCATCTGAGAAAGATAACATCCGAGGCTACCAATGAAAAAAAAGATAATCCATTAACAGTTTCGTGACATCCTGACATTGGAAAAAAAGTATTTACTTTACATAAAAACTTCGAACCACGAAAACGTATTTCAAACTAAAATTCCAGTGAGATAGTGCTAATTGGTAAAATCTTTAATAGCAAATATTGTTATTTTTTTTTCCGGTGTTTTGAAATAAGCATCATCTCTGCACCCTACATTTCAGAATATTCATAAGGTAGTACACACTAACATTACAACCATGTCATTCTTAGAGTTGAGTAATCACTTCTTTTTTTAGTGGCTGATACACTGCAAGATCAAGGGCTGCAGACAGATGAAGACCACAAATGTTCCGGCTGACCTCACTTTCCGAAACGCATCATTCCCACAAATAAACATCATTAACCATAAGCTGGCAGTCAAATTACAGAATATAAAACACAATCCTGCATTACTCAAGCGAGTCGTTGCTTATTAGCAAGGTCTGCTGACTCCAGGAAACCATCTACACCAATAAAGATTTCGGGGGTTGTGCTTTTGCGACGTCTTCCGAAGCCTGTGAAGTAAATAGTCTGATTAACTGATTCCCAGTTCAGTTTGCTGTGGCAAAGAGGAGTTTTATCTTAATGGAGAACATCTCACGCTCCCCCACGGACCCTGGAGCCCGGCTGAGCTGCAGCAAGCCCTGAATCACATCCAAGCCTATTTTGGAATTAAGTGGAAGATGACCTCGTTACCTGGGTCCCTCCAACCTCGCCGTGGAAGCACTTGAGGACGGAGCCAGGGCTTTGCTGCCAGCAGATAATAAAGCCCAACCACGTTAAAAAACAAACCCCAAACCGAACAGAAGAACCCCCTTTTGTTGCACTGGTGTGAGGGCCTGTCACTAATCTGCCTGTGGCACAAATCCCTCCCGAGGAGCTGTTTTACCCGAGTCAGTTTGCACGTGGATTGAAAATGTCCATGCACACCCTCCCTTGGGAGTTTAATACATCAGAAACTTAGCCACGTGTTTTCCTACTTTTTAAAAGCAGACATCCTCATTTCTCCCCCCACATCATTAATGAAACACCAGTTAAAAATATCTTCTAAAGCTTTAAATTACCCCATTAGAGACTCTCCTCCCAGAATGAACAACGGAAAAGGCACCTATTAATTATATGAAAGCAGATCGAGCCACTGTAAGGAAAAAAACCATTCAGAGACGCAAATATTCTAATAAAATTTTTCCAAAGCTTAAAAAAAAAAAAAATTAACTCGTGCTTGTATTTTCTCTTTCTGTTCCAAACCAGGAGCAGCCCAGACCTGTTCCAAAGGAAGAGGTGACGCTCAGCAGCAGTTTAATGAACTGCTTTGACCGAGTGGAACACACCACGTCCCCTCCTGGTAATGAGACACTTGGCAGAAAGTATCACATCCCACGAACAATGGCAGCAGACTGTCATCATGGGCCACAAAACACCCTCACCTCGGAGCAGTCTCCCTTTCAAACAATGGAGGGGAAGATCGAGTAACACTTCTACTCAGCCGACTGCATGTGCCTGTAACGTTTTCCGCTTTCTGTGCATTTTGATGATAGTAAAAGGTTTGTAAATATTTTCGTTTGCTTTTTTTTTTTTCTTAACGCACCTTTGCTAGTTAGGTGTAAAGTTGTTTTCTGACTCACAAAGGCTTTTGATTAAACAACAAATGCTTTAGTGTGAAATACACTAAACTATCATCAAAGCATCAGTTTTTGGGGATGTTTGCTCATGTAACATTTTAATTCTATTGAGTGTGAAGTAGACAGGAAATCAGCTGGGGTTTATGGCTTTGTCATATTTTGATGTAATTACCACTCTCTGCTATTGGAGCAGCCAGGACAGCCCTACACGTATTTGATCTGATGCTTAAAAGAACATGACAGAGGAGAAGTGGAAAGGGAAGTGGCAAACAGGTACCTATAAATAAAAACCTGGTCACAGATACCACGTCAAACCCAACAAAAATGAACAGCGATGAGAAACAACAGGTGAGAAAACAAAGGGACAGAAACTGCAGAGCAGGCAGACTGAGCCTCGGGACATCATGGGGAGATTTGACTGCTTGAGTACACACAAGAATTCTGGCTCTACCCTCCCGGTTTTGTAACAACACCGCAATGATCTTGCTGTCTTTTCTCTTGGAGGGGATCACAAGTAATGGAAGAATTGCCATCAGGATGCAGGGGCACAGCTCCAGTCTCAGATGCTGCTTTAACTGAAGGCCTCGAGAAAACTGGAGATGATTCTAAAAATAAGTTATTTTTGTGACTTAGGGAGCAGAGTTTCTACAGTTCTAATATGTGCTCTGAACCTCAAAACCATTTTTTCTGATTTATTTTTCTTTTTTAAAAACAAACTGCATGTCTCAGTAGAGGATAATGAACTGGCACGTGCTACATAAATAGTACATCTGCCAGGGACTGAAGGACTTCTGTTCTTACCTGTTGTGCCATACCTTGAAAAGGCAAACATGTACAGCTGTTCCAGACAAATACAATTTATAAGTGCAAATTAGTTCATCCTTTTCCTATATCAATGACAAAAAGCATCTTTTTTTTAGACTTAATTGTTTTTCTGTATGCATTTTATAAAACAATTAAAAAATCTAAAATACAAATCTGAGAGGACACATATTTTAATCAAAAAAAAGCTTTGTTCCTCAATTGAATCTATAGTTCTTATTCTGGATAGTACCTCAGAATGTGATAAAAGTGCAATGTATCACCCATCACTCATGTTTCACACAAATACCAAAAAAGCAGCTCAAGGTCATAGCTGAAAGGGCAAGTGTTAGGGCACAGACTGAAATAGCCCAAAATTAAGAGCAGAAAAAAAGCATCACTTAATCAACAGCTGGGGACTTTTCAAGTAACCTGAGTAAAAGCAACACCATTTGGGTTTTAAGGTGTTTCATTTTCAGCAGTAAGCACTTTGTGTACACATGTGTAGCCAGTTTTATATTTGTTTTCATTCCCTTGTTTATGACTTATTTGTTAAGTTTCTTATGTACACGGCTGTTAAGATCAATGCTGGAATAATAGTAAAAGTTCCATTTTCATTCAAATACCTCCTGATGTTTTGTGGGTTGTAACTACTACATAAAGCTCAATCAAAAGCTCACTTTAAATTACTAATTAACAGCGTTAGAGGAAATACCAAGATATTAGTATTAATATCAGTATTCATTTTAGCAGATACAGAGACAGCAACACTAGCAGAGTAGCCCAAATTACGGACCTGAATTTCACGGTCAGGAGTCACCTAAAATATAAAGCCCAAAGACGGCTTCCAAATGAAATCTTAGGGAACTTGGCATCTAAAGTGTCAGACAAGAGACAACAGATGGACTCAGGCACAAAAAGGAGGGGGAGTGTACAAGGAAAGAGGAGACAATGTTGGCCAGCACTGTAGGGAGCATCGTATCAGTGCAAGCAGCTGCCCTCCTGCCTCAGGAGTCCTTATTTCCTGAAGGAACAAAGTTAGTTTGCCAGTGCCAGTTTTATTCCTTATTGTAGGACTGCCAACATTTTTTTTTTTTAATCCTGAAAGACAAAAAGGTGGGTATCATGGAAAGCCCAATAAACAGAACACGAGTTGCACTGAAACCTCCCAAAAGTACATCAGTGGCATGGGTGGGATCAAGACTTTACTGAGATATTTTCCCATTTATTGAAATCCTGCATCCACATCCCCTCAAAGAGCAAGTACTTGGAGATCAAAATGTACTGAGAAAAGTATTAAACAAACAAACAAACCTGGCTTGTTAGTGTGTTTCCATTCATCATTACACACCATAAAGACATGGAAATCAGCTTTTTTACAGCCTGGCATGATGACAGCTATTTACTTGAGAACTTAAAAAGCGGTATAAATATTTTTGCTTTAACACATGAAATGTAACTATCAGTCATCAACCATTCTTTACCATTTAAATGCATTTCTTCAGCAGATGCAAATTCATGTCTTATACTAGAAACTAATAACTATTCCACAGCAGGGTATGAGTTGCTTCTCATTCATTTTTTATTAAATAGTTGTATCTATTACATGTGTGAAGGATTACTTTGAATGCTTATATGAGGCTTTTAAGTCAGAATAGCATTGCGCTCAGCAGATGATACTGAAAAGCACTAATAATTAACTTTCCTCATGCTTCATTTCCAAGCTCAAAATACTATCTTTAATTAAAAATACAATAGGAAATTGCCTAGTTATCTAGTTCTTTAACAGTGTACTTCTTAGTGTAAGGCACTTAAAACTAATTTAATCACTGTCTGCAGTCTTTCCACTAAGTCGTGCTTTAAAAATGAGCTGGTTAACTCATGTCCCTTAACTGATTTGCTTTATATACCTAAGCAAAAAAATTCAGCTCCTGGCTTTATTTATGCCCAGCGGTGGAGCACCTTTCCTGTGGAGCAACCTGGTTATTTCTCCTTTTCCCCCTCTAATTTCAGGGCAGCCTCAGCAACGCCTTCTGGGCCAGCAGACTGGGTTGTGTCATCTCCAGCCTCATCTGCATCTGCATTATTTGCAAGTACTTTGTTCCCCTCACTAAGTGGCTGTGGAATCAAACTTCTTGCAGCCTCTTTGGCCAAGCTCCTTTCTGAACCTGACTTTTTGTTTAGTTTCATTTCAGAGCATCATTTTTTTAGAGCTTGATGTTTATTAGACAGACAAGGAGAGGCACTTCCAAAGTGATTTATTTTTGAGACCTCTTTCTAACCTTTCAATTGAAATCTTAATTCGGAATTGGTTTAACACGAGAAAGGGAAATCTATTTTTTCCACTCTAATCCTAAATCAATATTAGCTGAGAGAATTATTTCATCTGAGTTGGATGCAGTTTATCATTAAAAGTAATCTTCTGCAGGAATATACGTAATGCTGCTTTAAAGTAATTTATTTCCACAAATCATGATGAGAAATCCATGTTGTTTTTTTTTTTTCCCAGACACCTTAAAATAATTTTGTCTTTCTCTGGATACTGTTCTTGCTTAATTGATGCTAATGGGTAAGCAGACATAAGGTTAAGAAATAACAGATCCCCTAAAATGTAGAAAGATTCTTCTACCTTCTACATCAAGTCAGCCCACAGAAGTAATTGAGCTGAAGTATATTGGAAGGAAAACATGATTTAAATGCAACAGTTTGATTACACTGCAACATGTTGACATTATTTATTACAAATATCTACAAAACCACTACACTTTCACGAATCCTTCCAATTTAGTTGAATCAGTCTTTCCTAGTAGAAAGCCAGCTTTAATCAGTATTTCCCAGAAAAAAAAAAGGTAAATACCTCAAAACTTGCTGAACCTGAGCTATTTATCCTGAACCTTATTTATTTCTCAAAATAAAACCTCTCCAAATATTTTATTCTCTAAGAATTTCCTCTCCCTGATGCCCTTTCAGTGCAGAGCTAAAACCCTCACGGACGTGTCCGCAGGAGGTGCAGTGTCCCTTTATGCCCCTGATGGTCCAGCAACACAGCAGGACTGAAAATCCCAGCCAAAGAAGCAAACTGAAACTGGGGGAAAAATCAGGTTATCCTTCTCTCCATCACAAAGCTCTCTAGCAAATTCACTTTCCAGTTAAGGGAAATTATTATAGTGCTCCAGAGCGAGGAAATACAAAATCAGCTGCAGTAGCAGCCAAGATTTGGTCTTCTTTGAGCAAGATGAGATGAAACTTTACAGGTAGCTCAGCCAACAAGGTAGAAATTTAATTGTTAAATTGCTTCACATTTAATAATTTCTTTTATCCTACATTAAGAACACACTTCTGCTGGGCTGCATGATTATTTTTCCAGTAAAGGTGTCATGTGATCATTTGCACTGCCCACTTTTTCAGGTAGCATCCTGGTTTGCCTCCTCCTGCAGGTTTTAGAAGCGACTACGATATTCAATTGATTTTCTGTTAAAAGGGCATGGTATTCTTAGAGTTAAGTTTCTATTATAGCTCAGGTTTATTTTGGTTTAGTCTGGGGACACGACAGAGGGCTAACCCAGTTCTCAGTCATAGATCACACGAGATGAATCGGAGATGAAAAGTTTCCCAGGTCGTTCAAGGGGAAACAGAATTTCAGATGTAATCCCTTCCCACAGAAGAAACAACACTTGGGTGACTACTGAACGAGCATTTGTGATAAATTCCAACCAGCACGCTGCGCTGCAGAAGGAGCCGCGAAAACAGTCCCTGTTCCTGCAGGTTTTGTGCTCCACGTACGTATCAAACACGAAGCCCTGCCCTGACATGTACAAAGCACTGCACAACAGAACGAAATCCCAGTGCTGATGAAACTCTGATTACCACCCACTGAAATGCTTGATTCCTACCAGGCCTGCTTGCATATTTCTCCTCCCCTCTCCCCTCAGCTGGCTGAGCTGTCCTGAAGTGTCTACTTGTTAGTCTCTGTGTCTCTTGGGGAAGGGGGTATAGAATTTCTATCTCTAATAATTTCTTCTCCTTCTTTTCTTATTTCTGAAGACACTCTCCAGTTTAAAAAAAGTTTGAGATAGAGTCTGAGTTAAGGAGCACTAATTAGTAAAAGGGCTTCAACATATGTACATTGAATTTTTCAAGATTATCAGAAAAAAACACAAACCCTAGAGATCAACCAGCCAAGTTGTTTTCTACTGATGGTACTACAAAAAAACCCCTGGTTTTACAGAAATAAAATCACAGTTTTGCAAAGTAATAATGAAGAAAAAAAAAAAAAAATTAAAGGTTGCCCAGAAATCTCAACAGCATGTGCTTTTTATGAAGAGCACACTGCAGGAACCGTCTCATCTCCATGAATAAGCATTTACTCATCCTTATTAGCAGACACATAGGCCTACTTGCCCTGTAACTTAACACTGAAGGCCAAATTAAAAAGCTGTAACACATCATTTGCTGAACAGAAATCGCCCATATAAAAAGTTGATTATTAAAAAGACTCTTAAGAGGATGCCAACATTGATTTGAATTGACTCCAGCAGTTCCTCTTCTTATAATTTGGAAGGCTGGAAGTTAATTCAGCTGCACTTCACTTTGACACAAAAAAAGAGGGATGATGCAAAAGTGCAATCAGGGTAATAAACTTTGTCAGAAAGAAGACATTAATAGGAGCAACCAATGACAAAATAAACTGTAGATCCAAGCAATGGCTTATCAAACCTAAGAGGATTTGCCTAATTAATCCCGTGTTGCACAGCCATCCAGATTGCTTTTCCATCCCATCCATATTGTTACTGTTCATTACTTACTCTTGGCTTTCTAGAAACAAGTGCCCTATCACGTAACAAGCTAAACAAGTATTACCTATTTTCGAACTAGGGTTTATTCTACTACCCTGTAAGCAGCTGGCTGATGCACTGCAAAAATAGTCCCAGAGCTCCAAACTGCTTGGAACTAGTTTATTTTTTTTTAAATAACAGCAAGACTTGATTATCTGGAGGGCAGCACTCACCTTCAGAAGGGAACTTCTTTTTTAAACCAATTGTGCAAAAGGAACTTTCTGCCTGCCCGCTTCACGTTCAGTTTTGAGTTCTCCGAAGAAAACAAGCTAAACAAGACCTGTATTGTCAAGGAAACCCAAATGGTTACAGTTTAAAGGCTGCCCTAATTGATAAATTTGAAATATCTGGCCAAGAAGCTTCAGAATGTGGCAGGTGCGTGTCATGTATAGTTTTACTGTCTAAGTAAAGCAAACATATGAAGAGATTAAAAAAATAGATTAAGTGTTTTATAAGCTACTGCTAGCCTACACTAGCCAGCTGAAGGCTTTAAATAATTTAATCCCTTCAGCAACTGCCAGTCCCAACTGCAATACTGAAACAAGGTCTGAATTCAGTTTGAAACCCAACAGGTGCAGTCTAATACTGCTTCCTTAATTCAGCCACTGATCTATGTTTATGCTTGGAGGGGACAGCATATTCTTAAGTCCACCATGGCATTAATTAAATTAGTCTAAGTGCCTCTTGTTTTATCCCATCTTCTACTATCAAATTTACCTCAGACAGTACTCTGTTTCTTTCCCCTCCCCTCCAGAAATGCTCCTCGTGCCAGATGGAAGACAAAGAGTTCTCAAAAAGCTTTCAAAATAGATTTTTCTTTATATATAACTTACATAAAAAGACTAAGTAAACCAGGGACACTGAACGACATAAACCACTTATTACTGGTTTTATTAGCTTGAATTTTAATATTTGGAAGTGGAAGGAGATATATAAAGTTAATGGTAAGTAAACTCTCCAGTGGCATATCACCACTTGTACTCAGTCTTTTTCTTTGGATAATCCAGGCAATTTAAGTTGTACCTGATACTCATAAGCAATTTCTCATTTTTATATGCTAATTATTTTTACCAACAGTTGCCAGTAGCACAAACTAATGCATATTGCCAAAAATAATAATTCACTCAAAAAAAAAAAAAAGAAAAAAAAAAAGAAAATCCAAAAGCCAAAGTAAAAAAGCTGCTTTACTCCGAAGTTTACAGCAACGGTAAACTTTAGTTTAAAGGCTAACCTATATTTTTCTCCCATCACTGGACAAGAGGAGAGGAAAATTTCGACCACCTTGCTTCTTTCACTGTGCAAAGGGAGCTGCAAGATGAGACGACTCAAGGCACGACTCCCTTTCCCTTTTCTTGCGGGCTCATCCCTGGGAGGCACAGAGAGAGTTTTGTCTCTCCAGCACCATGTTTGGCACGTGCAAATGAGAGGACAGCATTTACCTTTTGATGCAACCTTAATTCAACATTTCTGGTTGTCGAGGCATTGGAGCAACGAAGGCAGCTCAGACAGCAGGTTGCAATTCAGCGTCAATCCATCAACCCTGTAATACACTGTGCAAGCAACAGGCAGGCTGATGAAAAGGAAAACAGATGAAGTGCACACTAAAATAAAGGTGTTTTCTTAAATCCCAAGCTGCTCAAGATAACTAAAGACTGTCATCCATAAAAAAATGTCTCGTGACCGCAACAAAAAGTAAACTCTGGTGCACCAGCACGGATTTGAATTGCCAGTAATTCTGTCAGCATGGGGACAACCAGTACTCCCAAGTATATTAAAAGTATCTTTGAAATCAGATACAACGTGATTATTTCCACAGTTTTGTGCATATGGAATGCAACTTTTAATTATTAACAAACAACTAGTCTTTTATTTATGTAAAGTAACACAGGCACCGTCTATTCTCTGCTTACAAACTGGGAGCATATTGTTGAGGTGACACAGTTTTATGAACATTTACAGCGTGCTCTCCGACCACAGTTGTACTTCAAAGCTCGAAATGGGTGAATTTTTGGAGCACAGAACAACCCAAAGTAAGTTCAGAGCAAGTGGAATGGCAGTACCACTTAGTTTTCACAAACCTGAAATTTAAAAAAAACTCAGGCTCAAAGCCATCTGCTCCAGGATTATGGCTTTCGAAAGAAGGAAAAGCCAGGAGGGGAGAAAATTTACAAAAGACACTGTAGGAAAGCTCAGTCAGTAATAATACCTGTATTCTATCAACAAAGCCTATTTTAAATTCAGAACACCCCTATATATCAAATAACTTCAAATATTTAGGGTATATAATTTTATTACTGTAAAAATGTTTTTAAGTTAACAATTTTTAGTCATGTGGATAATCACTGCCTAATAATTCCCAGCATAGTCTTCTGGGATTAAGATTTTGCAGAATCAGATCTTGGTCAAGTATTTAATAAATATTATGCTAACTGATGCTCAAAAAAACTGAACTCAAAGCCCCATGGCATAGCAGTGGGAAAATACTATAGTACTCCATGGAGTTTTGAGGGGAAAGCAGAGCTTTTATGAAGGCAACAGCTGGTATGAGAACATGCCAGAAGACCTCAAAATAATAATAAATAGCGAGTTAAATCCCAGACTTCGTGTTTTTAAAGTTCACTTCTTTGTTTTCTTTTCTAAAACAGTTGCTCCAAAAAATGTCAGTTAACTGAACTTATAATGTATTTGTTAAAAATAGTAAGATTTATTAAAAAAAAAAATTAATCAAAAGATAACTGCACTGCAACTGAGAAGAGACTCCTGAGAGCTGCCACTTTTGAATAGCAGGCATTGCAGCTTTGCCTCTCTGTGTCTTGTGGAGATTTAAATGGCCTAGAAGGATGCCCAAGATTCCAAGGGTTGGTCCTCCTGCCCAATCCCTTTCTGACAACTTCGTCCCCAGCTGGAAAAAAAAATTTATACATTTTTTCTCCCTTCCTTGCCGTGCGAAGGGTACACGATGCTCCTGGGAGCTCTTAACACCACCTGATGCACAAAATCCAGGCCTTTCATTGAGAGCAGCATTCCAAACCCACTTCTACCTTATTTTGCTCTTGATTTGTCTGCAGAAGAGTCCTGCTACAAGGAACTTGCCAGTAGGAACTTGATCACTAGTTCCTTGAAGTGAACAGTGAAGTCTCAAGTGTCCTCTATACCTCTGTAAAAACAGGGCTCATTAAGAAGTTTAATTAATAGCCTTGTTTTATGGACACTGGAAATAAGATTATTCACTCCTCGTTCTGTTTGGGTTCCATCCTGTGCCTGGTCAGGCCAGCATGACTGTCTTCACCTACTCAAGTAAATTACAGTGACCTGTGAGTTTCTTTTTCCACCCCCTGCAGAGGAGGAAAACCTAATGTTAAAATAATACATCTTGCACTTGCGAGAAAAAAGTGATCTGCTTTGTGTCAGTTCTTCGTTGCTGTGAGAATGAACTCCAAGAGCAAGTGGCAGCGTAAGGAGAACTTCAAGTACTCAAAATGCAATTTCATAAGTCTCCTTACTATTCTTAGTACTTAGGACTATTATTCCCCACACCCCCTTCCCCATCCTTTTCCCTCAAGCTCATTTTCTAATTTTCCCTCTTCGGCATTTGTACTCAATTCTATTTCAAGTTGTGTGTGTGTAGGGTTTTAATTATCTTCTATTTTGGGGCATTAAAAGATTCTGAATCATCCCACCTTCTGGGAGATTACTAAATCCAGTGATTATCAACAAAAACGCTGTTGAATGCCTATTATCCATGTTAATTATTCAATTAAAAAATATGCTGGAGCCATCAGCAGGACACTTCCATTTCATGGTTGAAGGGAACAAAAAAAAAAGAAAAAAAAAACCTTTCAAAATTGCTCTAAAGCAATTATTTTAAAACTTGTTTTTCAGAGCTAATCTTTCTCCAGTCCCTTCATGCTGCTACAATAAAACCCAGTGCATGGAGATCAGTGGATGTGGCAGCCCATGCAGAAACCAGTCAGTAGATGCAGAGACTTTTCTTGGACACCCCATGAAGATAAACCCCTAATTTGTACTCTTTTTCCCTGAGTAGAGTACATTTTGTTTCTGCCTAACCTTTTCAGACACATGGATGCTGCCAGACTTTGGTATCCTGACACTCTCCTGGTTTCAGCATACATTTAGGATCAGGAAGGTAATTTTCAGCCTGATCAACCTTACCACCATCAGCAGCTCAGAGTCTTTACAGTGATTTCTCCTCTTTCTAGCACTTCAACCTTTATTTTTTCTTTCATTTTTTAATCTTGATTCTGCAACCAGAGTGCCTCTATGCCATTTTATCACCTGGCTACAGTCTGAAATGAGTTGCCTGACAAGGAAACCCAGTACCAGGTAGAAAAGTAGCCCATGATGGAGTCCTTTCCCAACAGGGATTTACTCCAGTCCAAGCACTCACTGAAATGTGCTTCCTCCCTGTCGAGCTGGCCTTAATTCAGAGACGCCCTTATACTCCATCACCACGGCAAATGAACTCCAGAACTCTAAATCCTACCAACAAAAGCCTGGGTGCATTTCAAAGGAACCTTTTTATTTCTGGGATCTGCTTCTGGCACCCGAGGAACGAGAGTTAGGCAACATAAGAGCAGCTTGCCAAAACGAGTAATTCCGAAACGATCCAACCCAACAAGCACCACGACACGGAGGTCTCACATCACCTGTCTGAGGTTGCCACTATCAGAAAATTCGGCTGTTACAAATAAAGGTGCTCTAGAATGCAGACTTCAGAATGGAAGCCAACACAGAACAGCACCTACACATGCTCTGCTTCAAGGAAGGGTAGGAGCAATTAGCTTTTTCCCAAGAGGGGGCACGTGCAGGAGGCCCGTTGGTGCCTCGTAATTCCAGGTGCAGTCTCTGCCCACCCTTCCAGCAAAAGCAACGTGGATGTTAACACGGGGAACCGAGCAGATAAATGGGAGCCAGCTGTGTGTGATGTAAATGAACGGGTCAGGGATCACCACGAAAGGGCCCTGTCACGCATATTTGTACACATATTTTTGTCTGTATTTTTATGCGTACCCATATAAATATACTCACGTGCTTTAAAAATACGAAACTGGGGTGAATACACAAACATCAGGCTTTCTATTTTCAGGTGCACTGACATCTGCAATACAGACACGAAAAGCCAGAAGGGTTAGGCCAACGACTATATGCAACTCGTGACTTAATATGAGAGAACTGCGCCTGGTGCCTGCCTGGAGGGTCTGTTCTTCCATCTGGGGCTAACTGGGAAGGTTTCTGCCTCCCATCTATTTCCAGCCAAATGTAGAAGCTAGGACTCCAGCAGACCACTTCAACTACCACAGCCACACTTGCTTTGAGCTGTATCCTTCCACTGGGTCCCTCCACACCTCCGTGCAGATGGCACAGATGAAACACACTGGTGCTCCACGGAGAAAGTTCTCCATGTAAAGCAGAGAAATGGCTCTTCCCAGGCCAACCTGAGAAGGATTCTGCTCAAGCTACTGACAGAGAAGAAAACTTCCATTCAATAAATCCACCCACCAGGCAGCTTCACACAGGTTCAGGTCAGCTAATGGGCAGCATTTCTATTCCCTCCTACCCAATGCAAAGAGGAACATCAAATCAAAAAATTTAAAAAGCCTTTAACTATTCTGTTTAAACTACTATTTTCACCCCCATTTGCTTCTCTCAGTTGCTTAACTTAAAAGAAAAAGGCAAATTTTAATGCAGATCCACTGTGTGTGTGTGTGTGTGTAGATGCCTGACACGCCCTGGTGACTTGTTTTTGCAGGAGCTGCACAGTAGTCCTTGTGTTGCCTCAGTAACAACTCCTACACTGGGATACTTGAGGAAACCAGGGCACAACTTAATGAGGACCATGGCACGTAGTCTGTGGTCCTAAAGCTACTTCAGCAGTGTCTGGGAGGGGCCTGTTTACTTCTTACCTTCACATTTTCAAAGAGAATATGAAGCAGACTGTGTCCCACGTGCAAATCCCAGCGCTGTGCAGAGCAGGGTGACACAGGCACTGGCACAAATTATCCCAGAGAAATGCCCAGAGTGCAGGTATTGGGTGTGAAGTTTCTTCCTACATATCTTCTACCTTGTTATTTTTTAACCCTGTCCGAATGTAATTTATGAAATCAAATGTTCTGTAAGGAAGAAAAAGAAACCCAAAAAATTAAATAAAGTGGGGAAAGAAAGAAAAGCTCCTTTTAGCCTTGAGAGAGAATAGGGAAGATCCTGGATCCTGTGAGGAAAATATCCCAGTTCATTGCCCATGAGACTAGCGATGTTTTACAGTTCCCAAAACCACTTTCTGGATTTCATGTGCTGCCTTTGTAACACAGTTAGCCTATACTGAAGGGGAACTGGTGAGCTGCAGGCACACCATTGGTAGCAAAACCAGCAAGGCAAAAAGCAGGACAGATGCTTTATGAACAGCAGAGCTGGATGTGACAGGATTCTCAAAAGCTGGTAGGGAAAGTTTAGCAAGTAAGCAAGCAAACAAGCTGATGTGTCTTCTGCTGGTTGTACCTTTTTACTCTTTGCAGTAGGATTCTTATTTATAAAAGCTGTTTACTTTTCCCCTACTCAAACAGCCTAAAGCTGCCAGACCAGTCTGGTCTGAATGCTCTTTTTTTTTTTCTTTAGTGCCTTTTTGCTTTCCTGCTCAGGAAACAGGCAGAAGATGCAGGCCAGAGAGCCAACTCAATAATGATTTAATGATTTTTTTTTTCAAAGGTAGCCAGTTCCTAAAAGGATTTGAAGGGTCAATAGGTGTCAAAAACACGATTTTCTCTGGAACAACTACAGCACCTCTTCACATTTTTACAGTAATCGTTGAGGACAAGACAATACTCTTGCAATCAGGGGGGGGGAAAATGAAACCATCTACAGGAGCTGAGAGAGCTGATGAGTAGAAAGCAGCACCTCCTTTGGAACGAGATTCCTTAGTAATGGTGAGCCCAGGTCTGGCTGCTGTTTATTTTTATAGTATATTTCAAATTACACTCCAATTTTAAGCATTTATTACTCCTTAGAGATGGACTTGATGATAAATTTCAGTGCTGGCTCCAGAGTGCCCATGATTTGAAGGGAGCAATCCCTTCCTTACAGAGAGACAGGCCTTGACACACTGAGGATTTTAGCTTCGTGTCTCACATTTTTTTTTGTTTACAAAAATTGTATAAAGAGAAAGCAAAGAGGGGTTATTACATTTTCCTTACTCTCTCCTTCCTCGAGCTCCTGGTACTCACTTTAGTCTACGGCAGGTTTGATTTTTAATTGTTAAAATTTTTTTTCACTATGTGTTCTTTTTTAATAGAAGTCAACTGCATTAGTGCTTGGAAAGAACTACACAGAAGGCCAACTAATTAGATCTCCTCTTTATCCTCAGTAAAAAATCTGGACAACACCTGTAAAGGGTATTCTATAGTTATTTATAAGTACTGATCACAAAACAGCAACATAAACTTTTCTCTGGATTTTATCATTTTACAAGTGCCCAAAGCATTCCCTTACCTCTTAGTCTCAGAATACAATGGGAAAATGTATTCATTTGAAACCTTTCTGAAACACAGAAAAAATTATTTTAATTGAATCCTATGTATCCAGATAATCGCTAGGAGTGACGTTTTTTCTGAATTCACAAAAATAAAAGGTAAAAAAAGTAGTTTCTCTCAAAAGAGTTGCTTGGTTTTCATTCCTCTTTCTTACATTAGCGGAATTTCTCAGCCATTTGTTGTTTTCTGCCACTCAGATGTTTTACTGAAATGGATGGCAATGCTACCAGAGAGCTCAGCTGAGGGAGAGAAACTGAAGTAGTTCCCTCAGTTTTACGTATGCACGTAGATACACTTACAGGCTTTTTAAAAATCTGTACAGATACTTAAAATGTATTTCATCTACGCTCTCTCAGCGGTTCTGAGTGACAGCTGCTCCAGCTTTTAAGTACAAAGGAGAGGGATAAAACAATCCTTAACAGTCTTTAATCCAAAGTATTCTTCTGAGGCCTTTGAAAAGCTAAGCAAACACAGTTTTGAAATTTATCATGATTGTAAGGGTCATTTACCACTCTATGCAAAACTGTGGCATTTCTTCATTCCTGGCATTAACTTACATTTCTCACAGTGTTTTCTAGTGCACGCAGCAGTGCTTCCCCTTACAGACCTGAATCTGTAAAATAAAAGATATGCACTCATTTAGCACATAGTTTAGTTGTGGTTCTTTGACACTGGTAACTGAAAAAAAAGGGTGAGGAAAAAAAAAAGGGTCTTGAATTTATCAACAGATGAATTCTCAAAGCAAACCTGAAGAGGAGAGCAGCAAAGGAAGAAATGGGATTCATCGCCAAACCCAGCAGATAATTGTAGCAAAAGCATATTACAAAGATGAGTCACACAGAAAGGGATGAAACAAAAAGCAAAGTGTGAGGACGGAGATACCGCTGGAAGAAAAAGCACACAGAGCTCGATAAGACACACAATGCACCAAGTCCTTTAAGCGCTCTTAACACAACCAGCCAAACCTGCTGTCTCTCAGTTCCCAAACACAATTACGCCCTTTGATGAGCAAACAGCGCTATTACGTGCCATCCCTTCGGTCTATCACACACATGCACAGTCATCAGTTCGCTTATCATCCTCCCTTAACGCTGCCTTCCGAGTAAATTACCACACGGCTTTCCAACACGGCTTGTGCTCCCCCTCCACGACACCACACGTCGCTGGTTTCCAGGCTGCTGCCCTGCCCTCCATCTCAGCAGCACGTAGACAAACAGAGCAGCCTGGCTCTGGGTTTCCACACAGCACCACAGCACGCTTGTTATTTCCTGACTGCACCCCGAGGAAATTAAGGAATGGCTTCTCTAGTGGATCGCGGAATACCCCTGAATAGAATTTTTTAGCAGTAACAAAGTTAACAGGTAACAGTTGACAATGTTCTCCCTAATGACTGAGCTGGAGACCTGTTGCTCGCCAGGCGTGCGGCGTTTCTGCCAGGAGACAGCAGTGGCATTTCAGAAGCTGCTTTAGAGCTGAAGTCCACAAAAGCATCAGCACAACTTTGCCAGACTGCACCGACACGGATTCACGGATCCCACTGGCTCTGTCCTGCCACAGCAGTTGGGGATGGTCCCGTGCGGGGCCAGGAGTTGGACTCCATGATCCTTGTGTGTCCCTTCCAGCCCGGCATGGACTGTGATTCTGTGATCCCACAGGCTCTCCCTCACTCAGCACACGCTGCAGAAAGCACATTTTGATGTCTGACCCACAGCAGCTCCAGAGCTTTCCACAGAGCATTCAGCTTGGGCAGAAAGTGCCCTGGATCTTTCAGCATCCAAACAACAGCCCACAGGCATGTTTCTACCGCTCTGTGCAAACAATTAGCGCTAAATTGTTTCAAATCTCCTGGCAATATGTTCCTAACTGGGAAAGCTACAGTTGTTGCAATGGCAGCTTGGATTTACAAGGTAATTAGGTTGACAACGTTCCCAAACCTACTGTCATGCCGGAGTGCAGGTCACTTCCAAGCTGTGCTGGGATACACACAACCTTCTGGGCTCACCATTTCCAAGGAATTAGAAATAAATTAGAAATAAAAGGGAGAGTTGTGGGGTTCATTCCTTTTCGACCAAATTTGCATTGAAAAATCTGCTTTTCATAGAGTGGAATGGATGCTCCTGATACACAGCAGCTCTAGCTCTTCTCTCCAAGAAACAAAACCAAGACAAACGACTGCAAGAAGAGTGACAACAGGCAGTCCGAATGCTGAGAAATAAAGACACACCATTTCTGGCCAAGGAGCAAGGAAATACAATAAAAACCCACGGCACACTCATTTTTTTTGTGTCAAATAACTGCAGGACCATTACATTTTGTGTAATTTTACACAGACAGACACACGCATGCATCTAAAACTACAGTAATATATGATAATAGAATAGTTTGGGTCGGAAAGGACCTTAAAAAATGACCTAGTTCCAAACCCCCTGCCGTGGGCAGGGATATGGTAAGACCTGGCTTCATGGCCTGGCTTTGTAGCTCACCAGTGAAGCTTTAACTGCTTTTCTCTGTGCAATAGCAACTAACAACCAGTAAGCGATACTATGTACCATAAACAGAGAGGAATTTTCCCCAGGAATTGTCCCCAGACAGCCTTTGGAAAGTTACTGGTTGCAATAAGAACTAATATATAGGCAGGACATTCCCTTTTCCGCCTCATTGCCCTCTCTGTGCTAATAAAATTAAATGACTGTTCCAAAGGAAACGCTCGCCGGTGTCTTATTATTTAAAAACTGTCATAACAACACAAGGAAAAAATTAACAAATGCAGGAATGTAGCATGCAGTGAACTGTAATGCAAGATTTAAATACAATCAATATGTAATTAGAGCTGCCTAGAAGAGGCAATACTTTTCAGACGGTTGACCCGAAGGGTATTTTTTCTTATATTTAGTCTGAGACATTTCCCTTAAATGAGATTTCAAAGTGCAGTGTTATATTATTACACAAACACAACAAAGCAAATTCTACTGTAGCATGTGGTGATTGAGCTATCAAGACAGGTTCAAACGCAGTCACTTCCCTGCTAACTGCAAGCTTAGCTAATAAAGAGAACATAAAAGCATCCCCTTAGCTTTGTGTCGCTATTAATTTCCTAAAAAAACAGCACACAAGAACACTTTCAATCACTGCTTTTACTAGACAACACAGCACTGTTGACAGAACACCAGCTTCTTATGGAAAAAGACCCCAGCACTGCAGTTAACATCCAGCATAAATTTAACTGTCTGCTTGTCTGGTATGATCACCATGGCACCCAGATGCTTTCTAGATAAATATGAAGACACAATCCCTAATTCAGAGTGCGTGCAATCTGTCAAGGTAAATTTACACAGGGGTAAACTGGTGGGGAGCAGGGATTTCGAGTACAGATTTGCACAGGGGTCAGAAACATTAGGCGCTTAAAACAACCCCAAACTTTGCTTTCTTTCACACTGCATCTCGTTTTCTGAGAGCTTGTGATACCCTTGAATCGCACAAACAAGCTTTGTTTCGTAATGGAAGGAAACAAACTTAGAAAGAAAAGAAAGATTGATTGGTTCTTATGTAAACCCTCGTTTCCTGGAGCTGAGCTTTCAAGCAAAACATTAAATACTATAGTTGCATAGCAACCTCCCCACCCCCAATTACAGGTGGACCTGTTGGCCACTTCCACCTTTCCTGTTTCTCCGGGCTGCACAAACACGGCGCTGGAATAGGTAGGATTTATGTCAGCAGGGTGAATTTCCTGGTTTGTGGACAGCTTGTATTTAAGAAAACAAGAGTCCTACCCAAAGCAGCCTGAGGTGGAAACCCTGTGATGTTGTGTGTTTACGTATTCCAGTAGAATTATGAAAATGAATGGCATCTGATGTCTTATAAACTTATTTTTACACCCTCATCTTACGATGATTGGATTACTCAGCTAAGTAAAAGCCATTTGAGTGCAAGCAACACTATGCTTAGACAGTCAATTTTTATTTGCTGCTAATCGCTAACATTTTTGGAAGCACTACAGTATCACATCCAACGATCTCAACTAACACTAAATTTTGTATCGCTGACTCTTAAATGAGAAATAACTGCAATCAACGCTGCATTTTTAAAAAGGCTCTGTCTATGTCTTCACAACCAGAGCAAGCATCCACCAGAGAACAGCTGAGGCTGAACACTGGTGTGCAAAAGCACAACAGCAATTACAAATGAGTATGTTCCGCCCCACCTCGTTTTGTTCTCCCCTTTTATTCGCCGGATGACTGCTACGTTAAATATTGGCAAGTTCCCTCCTTGGTTTCCAATCACCCTTTGATGCCTCTGTTCTCCTCCCATACGCTTCTGCCTTTCTTATCAGCTGCCAATACCCTCAGACCCGAACCGCGCGTGACTTTCTCAAAAAAATAAGGTGAAGCCGAAATACTTTAAAAATGACTCATCCGCTGCAAGCGGTGACTCAACAGCGGGATTCACAGAGAGGCGCTTCTGGTGTCCGAGAGTGACGCGGCGGGGAAAACTCCTGGAATTAGACACAAGAAGAGCTAAGTTAGTGCCGTGCCATTTTTTTTTTTTTTTCTGTGCTTGGGAGGCCGCCAGGTCCGCGCTGCTCGTCCAGCCCGGCCCGAGCTGTGCCTGGTGTTCGTCTGCCACCTCCCGGGGGAGGCAGTGCCGGGACATCCAGTGCCCAAGAGCCGGCAGGGACGAGCCCAGCAGCAGCACATGTAGTAGCCGTCAAACGCATTTTGAGTCTGCTATTTGAGGACGTTACCTCATCTCCCTCCCTCCCTCCAGCTGCGAGGATTGATTTGGACTCTCCACTTTAACCCAGCGCACAAACAAACAGCATTTTTCAGTTGGGGTGGTTGTTGTTGCTGCTGCGGGTTTGGGTGTTTGGTTGGGTTGGTTTAGGATTTTTTGGCGTTGGGTTTTTTTTGTTTTTGTTTTAACTTTGCTGTGTGATTTGAGGTTTTCGAGATTTCTCCTATTTTTCTGCCTGGAAAGTCAGTCTGGTCAGAGCTGATGGGTGTTTGTCTCTCTCTGATTTTTCACACTGATCTATCTGCACACAGACCACACAGCCACAGCACTCAGGACATGCTACACTCACTGAAGGTGCATTACAAATGGGACATCCAGAAATACCTGCCCACAAATCTTAAGGAAAAAAAAACCCCAATGGAACCTTGCCTTAGAAAATATCCAGTTGTTGGTTTAAACAACTTAGAGCACCACGTTCACTGCTTAATGGTTCATCCTTAAAATACAGCTTTGAACAGAGAGATCCAGCTTCAGATTTAATTTCATTACGGCAAATTTTCCAAAGAATCCTCAAGGTAACATTAATGAACACTGAGGAACACCAACACTGATCCACAGCAGCAAGCTGTGTTATAGAAAGGCAACAGCTACTTACACTGGGAAAGAACCCTGCAGTGAGAACAGAGCAAGATTTAAAAAAGCTTGTTTGGATGATGTGTGGATTATTTATACTTTCCTTGGAAAGCTGCTTACGAAAAATAAATGAGGCAATACTGTACTAAATAGCATTAAATGATAGGCAATTGAAGCAAATGAATTGATGTTGAGGAGGCTACACTTCAATCCAGAATTTTAACCTCTTATTACACTATTAAAATACATTACTGCAATATGTAGTCTGCTGTAATTATTTTCAACTAATCACTCTATTCACTAATCCACTCACCTTTGTTTTCTGCTTACATACTACATTTCTAAACTATTTTCAATCCTTAGATAAACTAATTTTAAAACCTGACAAATTTCTCTCTGTTCTGGGAAAAAAAAAAAAAAAAAAAAAAAAAAAAAAGAAACTTCCTTTCACAGCATTACCCATACATCATTTACCAGTGCATGTCACTGGTCCCCTTCTCTTTAATTTCACAACAGGCTGTGATCATGAGGCCTGATTCATTGGCAACGGGGGACACAGCAATTTTGCTGTTGTTATAACCTGTATTTCTGTTCCTCTAATCCACACACCTTTCATGATATACACTGTAAATCTCTGCTTGGATGCCACATCTACCCACAGGAATAGTTTCAGACACTGCCATTCCTGTCAGCTGAAAGGTTCCTTACAGGGCACAGATTTCTGCTGACCTGTGGTAATATAAACTTAGAGTGCCACCAATTCCCATGGGGTTGTCAATTCAGAAATACAACAGGCCTGATTATGGGTTCTATGGGGAGACTCAAGCACTGCAGAGCTCTCAGCTGAGGAAACAACAGGGCCCACCGTCCCCCTGGCCAAGGCGGGGTCTCTCAGTCTTCAGGTCACCATATCTTCACCCTGTGTTTGCTGAAACTCATCTTGGAGGATGGGGGGACAGCCCACAGCCCCCAACAGCATGGTGACAACACGGGGAGGGACAATCCCCAGCACCCTCTGCATTCAGTCAGCACTGACACGTAGGAATTAACGTGGCGCTTCCAATCCAAGAGCTGAAAACCTTCTCTCCAGCGTTGAGCAGACGTAATTACATCTGTGAACGAATCCTTTGGAAAATAAGGTTGTTGGCAGTTAGAGAGTTGCACTGAAAGGGTTGCACAAAACCCGTGATTTCGTAACTAGCACGAAAAAATGATCTGCTGTGGCAGCTGAAATCGCTTGGAAGACAGGCATGTCAGTTGTTTGATAACCACCACCCCAACTGTGAAAGCAGTTCCCTTCCGAGTTTGCTTCACTTACAGTTTGCCAAGACCTCGGCACGGCAGCCTTTGGGGTTCAACACCTATTTGAGATCTCATTTTCTTCCAGCTTTAACCGACACGTCATTTTTGTTTCTATTTTGCAGAAATACATCAGTACCACTGAACTGTAGGCACAGCAGTCTTCACGACGTGCAGTTTTCAGATTTGTTTTTGATTTCTGCAGCGTTCCCTCCCAGAGCAGTGGAACCCAGGGAAGTTTCCCTGTGAACTCATAGCTTGCCATTAAGCCTCGTGCCAATTTACTGAGCTGAGCATGAATCACCACGGCACAGCAGGCATTAACAGTGTCCTCTTGCTCTGGGACCACAAACCATCAGGAAATTAAAAGTGCAGCCTTTCTGAGCAGACAGGCCTGTAATCATGTCCTCGCTGCTCCAGTTACCCCGGGAGGGGAGGCCTGGAGCTGCTCCACGGGCGATGACGCGGCTTCCAAAGGGAGGGGAGGAACAGCCCCATCCCAAAACAACTTCTGGGCTGAGCAGAAGGAATTGGTAACTCAGGATTTGTTGCAAGCTTAGCTGCTGCACCCTCATTATTTGCTCTCATGCCATCAGGGAGGAAGCTCCAAATCAGGCCTGTCAAATGGGCCAACTAACACGAACTTCCAAGCCAGGGTACTCCTGTATTAGGCCCAAGTTTAAGTTACAGAGAGGCCAAACCCAAGTTAAGCTAACCCTGCTGTACCTAAACGTTAAATTTTAAAGACAAGGAAATCTTTTCAAACTGACTTGTTTTATTATTATTATTATTATTATTATTATTATTATTATTATTACATGGGATGAGGGAGCAAAAGTCTTAATGACATCAGGCATCACTTATTTTGCCCATCACTAACTTGTTCCAAGATGCTGTTGGTGCTGCCACCTTCCAAAAACACCTTTATCACTCTATAAAACTCAAGGAGTCAATCCCAAAAACAGAAGCAGATAAAATTAGAACAACCCAAAGGGCCAGAAAAAGCTTCAACCAGGCCAGTGCAGACAGCTGACACTCTGCAGTCCCATAATAACGTACCTGTTGTCTAATTAGGGGTTTCACCAGCACTGCTTTGAGCAATTTCTTTGAAGGAATTGGCTCCTAGATGGGAGATGGAAAAACAGTGCACTGATGAATTAGAAATGCAGGGGTTTGGGGAAAAGAAATTTTAATTATTCATCGAATATTTTCAAAAGCGAGTCTGTTGTGACACGGAAGGAATAGCCCCTAAAAAACAACAAATTAGGCTCGTGTCACAAAATCACTGCTCTCCAAGAACAGGGCAGCTTATCTTATCACCACAGATCAACAGGCACGTTTGTACTTCCGCTCTGGAGAACCAAAACCCCGAGAAGAAAAATGTTACTGCACAGATGAGTCAAGTAAGGGTTTATTACCTGCTGCCTTTTCCTTTTCCCGGGTGGAGCTTCAGGTTACGCCCGATGTTTTCCTTGTGTCCTCTTTCCACACGTTTCTGTGGTTAAGAAAGTGACTGTTGTTGGAAGATGAAGCAGAAAGGGACCCACAGCACCAGCACTGAGACGTTTCACGTCTCTCTCTGCATGACTCTTACACAATTTTAAACCCACTTACACTGTTGTTGTGAGGGCAGCTAAGTCAGCTTTCACCCTGGCACCTGCCAAGCCTCCTCCAGTGATTTTAATTTATTTTTTTAAATTATTTTTTAATCACACAGCACAGTTTTTCTGCAGCGGCTGATTTCGTAAATTTATGCAGCTTTCTAACTACAGATTCAAGGATTGCCTCACCTGTCCCACCCGATCTCCTCCCACAGCATCCCCCTCGAACTGTTCTCCCCTCGACTCTGCCTTCTGGGCATGGTTCAAGGCCTAAGCCCCGTCTCATCTCGTTGGTTTTTGTCTTCTTTATCGCTTTTATCAGTCTCTTTCACGAGTGCGAGCAGCCGCCTCTGCTTTCATCAGAATCCTTCCCTGTAAAGAACCTTCACAACGCGCTTTCGCCTGAGAACTTCCAACACGAGTTCTCTGTCTTAAACACTCTCAAAATGCTCAAGTCTAAAACAAGCGAAGCACTTGATTTTACGGCTACGCCAAAAAAAAGAATAAAATAAACTTTCCGAGGTTTCCGAGGCTCTCCCGGGGTAACCGGGAGGGGGGGTGGGGGTGGGGCGAGCGATGGGAGCGAGCAGCGACACCGCGGGGCGCCACGGCCCGGCCCGGCTCGGCCACCCCTCAGGGGCGCGCGGCGGGGCTCGGTCCTTCCCCCACAGCCGGAGAGCGAGCGAGGGAGAAAAGGAGGAAGGAAAATAAGGAGGGAACAGGGATGGAGGGTGGGCAGGAGGGACTGAGGGCGGTGTCTCCCTCATGGCCGCCCCCTCTGAGGCTTCTTCCGCCCGCCCCCGCGCGCGGCGATGACGCACTTCCGCCTCCCCCCTTCCCCGTCCCTGAGGCGCCGCCGCCATTTTGCCGCTCGGTCGGAGCCGGGCGCGGCTGCGGCGGGAGCAGCGCCCGAAAAGGGGCTTTGTTTGACCTCGCTCGGGGCCCCCCCCGCGCCCCACAGACCGCGCCATGTCCGGAGAAGGCAGCGCCGGAGACCAGGTGAGCGGGGGAGGGGAGGGGAGCTGGGCGAGCCGCGCCCCGGGGGGAGCGCGGGCCCGGCGGGGCCTGGGGGAGCCTCGCTTGTTCCCGCTCCTTGGGCACGGCTCGATCGGGAGGAGAATTCCCAACCGGATTAGCTTTTTACAGTGATAACTTGTTGTGTTGGGTGAAGCGAGCGCTTGCCGTTTAGTGAGCGAGGCCTCTTTAACGACGCGTTCTTCCTCCCCCATAAAGCGTTATGAAAACGCGTTTACATTAGAAAAAAGTAATTAAAATATGCTTATTAAATTAAGAGACTTCTTGGTTGTACGGCGCTGATATCCTCTAGCGTGAAATTAACTACAATTTCAGTGGAGTTTGGCCTGTGGGTTGTGGGGTTTTTTTAACATGTATTTACCATAATTTGTTATTTTTATAGGGGGGTGCAGTCAGGGTGTTGTACATTATCTTTTTTTTAATCTTACATAACTGTGAACTATCTCCTGCTTGCTGGCAGAATGTCTCCAAACTGTTTTTTTTGATTTTTTTTTTTATGTTTGTTTGTTGGTTGGTTGGTTTGTGGGGGTTTCTTGTTTGTTTGTTTGTTTGTTGGTTTTTTTTTTAAGCAGCTGGGATTATGTTTAAAATCGGTGTCAGGGGGAGAGGTGGGGGTGGAAGTTCCTGGCGGAGGGAGGAGGGATTGGCGACACAGTCACGTGCCTGAGTGGCCACGGTAGCCTTCAAAAACGCTTAAAAATTTAAGCTGACGGCTCGATGCTTCTTCAGGGAGCTTTTTCTTTGTAGAACGCCGTTTTCTTTGTATTAAAAAAACCCTAACACTTTAATTTTTGTGTGTTTTACCCCGAAAGGGTAAAACCAATCCGCTGGAGGGGGTGGGTGGGTGTAGGAAGGGCAAATGCTCAGAGTGTTAAAATATCCGGGTTTGGCCTCGCTGGGAGAACATCCCCAGAATCGCCAGCCTTTGTGCTCCGAGCTGGGCAGGTTAGTCAGGTGTACTTGGGGCACGTATTGGGGTAAGAGATTCTTCAGGATGGTTCATTTCATTGCTGCGAAGAAGTAAGGATATGCTGCAGCAAAGTTCTGTTGGTGCTGGTGTGTAATGTTTCACATTTAATATTCTCATTTTTATATATATATATATTTAAAATACGTGGATGTTTCAGTGCGCAGTTGAGCTGTTGGTCAGAGCAGTGTGTGTGTGTTTCTGTAGCTTGTAACACGTTACTACTTAACTTTGAACAATGCTGACTTAGGGTTTTATTTTCATTTGCAAGGGAGTGTTTGACATGCAGAAGGCTGAATCATTATCTGTAGAGTGAAGTAGAAGTTACTCTGTGAAGTAACAGCTGCAGTGCTGTCACAGAGGGGTCTAGCTGTCAAAAATCTGTAAATGTTTACTTGCAGCCCCCAAAAGCACCTAGTTTAACATATGGCCTAGGGGTTGGTCTATGTGAAGGGTTCTTTTGCCCCCTGTGATTGATGTGTTAATGTTGGGTGCACTTTAAATAAAATAAAAAGCTTTTGTAGAGTGAGTTAAATTTTTATTGTGCCTCGTCCCTGCCCCACCCGCAGCTGCCGCGGGCTGGGTGGGACCCAGCGAGGCGCTCTGACTTAGCAAACATTGTTCTAAGTCCATAAATGTGCCCTGCTGTGGGAGGCTGGAGCCGGGCAGAGGTTGGGTCGCACCTGGCTTCCCTGTTTCGGGTTTCATTTGCTGCCTCCCCGAGCGGCTCCTGGAGTTTTGGGGGCCGTTTTCATTGGCAGTCACACGGGTCGGGGTAAAGGGGAACACTGCACGGTTCGTTTGCATCTGCCTCGTGGGTAAGATGGAAACGTGGTCAGTGTTTGACTCGCTGACGTGCAGGGGAGTCTGCATCCTGCTTCTCAGAGCTCAGCCTTTGGGGGGACTTCCCAAGGCAGCCAGGGGAGTAACAGATTGTCCTGCTGCCTCCAGCAAGTACAGAGCCCTGGCAGCGGGGGAAGGAAGGGCAGAGCGGAATGCTGGATGTAGGGAGGGAGGGAGAGTAAAGGAATTACAAAGTTTAAGATCGAGGTGGGCTTTAGGAAGCTTTGTTGTACTGGGGGCAGTGCAGCTGAAAGGTGGCTTTACTGCATTTAGGCCAAGCTAAAGTCCAGGAATTGTTGGGCTGCTCTCCTGGGTGGATCAGGAGCCTGAGCTGTGTTATGTAGGTTGTCTCCTCCTTGCACTGTTATTGTAGAACAAGATGGAGCTGCAGCCATCACTTTTCTAGTGTACTGAAAAATCTTGCACTGTGTTGACTGTGCTGGATCCAAATTAACTCTGCAGAACCAGTTGAATGGTGTCAGGACTTCAAATCTGTTAGACCCCTGCCAGACACGGTCTTTAACAAAACAGAATTTCCAGGGTCAGTTTTTGGAATACCAAACACTCAGCCCTCTCTGTATCATAGACATGCACATTCGTAGACTGCAAGGCTGCATCTGCCACTGTTGGGCAGAACATACCTCTAGAACAGTCTACTCTCATTTCTTGCTGGGACTTTTCTTCCTTTTTTTCACTTCTTTCTCCTTTTTTTCACTCCTTTCTCAAGTTCGTGTATTGTGGCCGTTTGAGATGGTACATCATGAAAGTTTCTGCATTCTAAATACAATCCTAAATGTTGTAATTAACATTACAAAAATTGATGTCACTGAGTGCAGGGCTGAAAGCAGAAGGTTATTCTTGCAGGTTTGTGTGGGTTTAACATCTCAGGAGGAAACATTTGAAGGAAACTTCTCTAAGAACCTATTTTATGTGATACCTGTGAAACTGGGTTTGTTGTCACTGTTAATGTTTACTGCAGGAACAGGCTGTAAACAGAATGAACGGAAGTGTTGATGAAGAAAGACTTTTGAATTGGCAATGTGGTGGTTTTATGCTAATTACTACACAGTTGTAAATACACTATAATTTAGGTGCACTTCCAGAGTCAGTAAGTTCCAGGTATGCCAACAAGAACTTGAAGTGGAAAATGTGTCAGTCTTAAGTTTGGGAAATAGTCCCATGAGGAAAGAAGGGTGATCGTTACTACTCTAAAGCTCTCGGTTTATCCCGAGTTCTGAAACAGCCCAGATTGTGTTGGGATGGAGCAGTACTGAACAAAAGTATCCTTTTTTAGTTATTTAAGATGAATGTGCTGGGCTCTGTCTGCTCATAGTGGTCCAGTCTTAAAGGATGACATTTTTCACAGTTAAATTCATTTAGTAGCAGGATAGAAGAAGTCAAGACATTAAAAACATTTCATGAAGTGCAAGGATTGATAAGCTGTAACTGTAGGGTAGTGAAGGGATGTGTTACCGAGGAAAGGATTTTAAAACTTCCCCTGTGCACATCCAGCTATAAACAAACTTCAAGGAAAAAAACCTTTAGGCTCGACAAACCTGTACATTTACCAGTGCTTGTTAAGTTGGCTGATAATGTGTTTGAAATTGTATCCACTGGGACTGTTCCAGTCCAGGCTGTGCTGAGCTGTGCAAGAGCAGCCAAAAACATCAGGCAGCAGCTTCCGTGTCATGGGAATATTGAACCAGTTTGACTTAACTAGCCATTAAAATTTCTGCTTTTTTGTGTACAACAGCCTGTGTGTCTTGTTTGTAGGAGTTCTTACTTCCTAATTCGTGGTAGTTTTTAAATCATCTTAAACTGACCACAAGTGGAACAGCAGTTTTAAATACATTTCCTTTTCACTGCAGAAGACCCTTCTGTGGAAACAGGATGCCTGAGAACTGGATGCATTAGGTGGCGCAAATAATTGAAAGGTGTTTAGATAAGTATTTTCTTACAGTCTTTTGAAGTCAAGGTTCATTCAAGAGGCCCGAGGAAACTGTTGCTTTTACCAGGATGGTACAAAACAATTTTTCCTTGAAGGTGATTGATAAAGAACTCTAAGTAAATATTAGAACTCAACTTTGTTTCTTCTGTTTTTCGTTCCCTCTGACATTCTTTATGAGTTCAGATTTGGATTTTGTGCAATTGATGTATTTTGCAGGAAGGAGTTCCTAGACTTCTTGCTAGATAATTTGGTTTTAGGTTTTTTCAGATTTTGGAAAGATCATTTTACCCTCAAAAATCTGTTGCTATTTGTCAGTGTATACATAATAAAAGGGAAGCTGTGAGCTGGACTAGGTGGTCAGAAGATACAGAACCTGAAGTGCTAAAATAATTCCATGATCATTAGGGGGTTGTTTCTGGGATAGGGGCCTAGTATGTGAATGTACTGAACGCAGCTATCAAAAGTGTTTTTACAGTCTGTATGCAATAATTCACTGTGACACCTTTTTTTAAGGCTATGAAGAAAATTTAAAAGCCGAGATCTATCTCTGATTAGGTTGGGTTTTGTCGTAGTTTAAGCTGATCTAAGTTGGGACTGCTGAGGTCTTGAATGGTTTTGCATCCTTTATTCTGCATCGATCTGATCCTGTAATGAAGGGATTGAACCATTAGAAAGTTAATCACTCCTCTAATAGGATTATTTTTCTGCTGATTTAACTGCAGGACTGGCTTGTTACAGGATGAGCTTATGTGAGAATGCTTATCCAGGGGCAGGATGGTGGCAGTGAACACCCAAGAATTAAGTGTTCGCAGTTTGGGACGTTGCTGCTTGTGCAGACATGACAAATACATAATCAAAAGCTGCACAGCCTTGAACTGGTAACAGCAGATGTGAGGGCAGAGTGCAGATAACAAGCAGCTTTCACAACTGGGGGCAAATGTTTTCTGCCCAGGAGCTGAGTCAGGTTGGAAGTCGAGCTCCTGGTTCCCTTTTGCTGTTGGTGTGCACTCAGTGGGTATTCATCCTCCCAGCTTTGGTGTGTGGCTCCAGCTGTGTTCACTCACACACCCAGTTCTGGCAAAATGGTTCGGACTGGGAATTTGAAGGGTTGGTTCCTGCAGCGTATCAGGAGTGGTTGTTTGTGGAGGTGCAAAGTAAAGAGGTCCTATTTTCCCTCAGGTAGAAGCAGGACACTGATTTGCCTGCAGTGCGGTGTGTCCCTGGAATGTGGGTGGCTTGTACCCATCCTGAACTTCATCTGCTGCTGCTAAGTGAATATTTGCCAATTTAGGAAATTACAGTCTTTTTTATTTTCCAGTAAAAGAATGGACTTTTTGTGCTTCTTACACAGACTGAGTCCTGTATCAAATGTACAAAATTAATTTGGGAGTGCTGTAGTTATGCATCTTACCCACTTTGATTTTTTTATCAGCCTTTCTGAGGTTATGACTGTATCTGCACAGGTGAAATCAAACTCCTGGGAATCTTAACTCAGCTGATACTGCAGTGAAACAATTATTTTTCTGTCACGTGGTAAGGTTTGACATAATACAGATAAACTACTACTGAGATAGTTGAAAGGTGTTTTAGTGGCCCATTCTACTTTTTCTTATTGAAACTCAATATTTACAGTGGAGGACCCTGTGTTTTTGTAGGGTGGGGTCCTTTTTAATGTAGGAGGCATTAACAGAACTGACACTATAGTACTGCTACTTTGGGTGTCCTGTAGAGATAGTGTTTAAACCTCAGAAATTTCAGCTTCAGTGCTGTGTTCTGTAAGCTGAAATATGTGTATGCATGTCATTTTGCAAGAAATATAACCACTAGTTCATTTTATATTGTGTTTTGCATCTCAACCTGTGTAGTTGAACTTGGTATTACAGAGTCAAAATATGGAAATTTATGAATTTACTACTTTTGAGCTGATAATTTCGAGCTACTGCTTTTTAATTTGATTTTTTAAAATCAAATTAATTTGATAATAGTTTAATGTGGGACTTGATACATACCTTCAAGGTACGCTGCTTTGCACTGAGTAGTTAATGTTGGGAATGACTTGAAAAGTAAATCAATTAGTAGTGACTTGCAGGTTATTATCATTGCATCTCACAAAGGCGAGGGTTGGGTGGGTGGTGTGATTTTTGGGTTGCTGCAACAACTGCCTGAAAATGAGTCAGATTCAGAAAGTCAGTAAATAAGCTATTTGCAGTACAGGTCAAAAATATTTCATGTTTAATAATAAACTTCATATCCTTTAGGGTTGTAATTAGAATGTATTTTAAGAGGCTTGTGTATGTGTTCTTCAGATTGTAATTAGTTTTTAATCTGCTTTGTGCTAACAGTGTGAAATCCAGAAAAATATCTGGAAATGATAAAGCATCTGTTTCCAGAGGTCTCTGAAAGAAGACTTAAACCTATTCTATTACAGTAACTGTGTCAACAAGTACACATTCAATTTAGTAAAGCTTTTTTTTTTTTTTTTTTAAAAAAAAAAAGGGCAGTCTAAGGATAATTTAGTGTTGAAACTACAGGAAGGCAACTGTAAGATGAGAGATCAGAAAGAAAATATTTAAAATTCACAGTGAAGGAAAATTTCTGGCAAGCTCAGGTTTGTTCCCATGTTTTAGAAACACTGTGAGTTGGTTTAGTGTAACTCTTTGCTGGATGTCCACAAAGGTAGAAGTTGTGCTGAGAGTGCATTATCTTCCCAGGACAGCTTGTTTTCCCCATAAAATGAAAACTGAGCTCTGGAATGTTACACTGTTCACAATGTTACTGTTAGCTTTGTGATCTCTTATGTCTTCTTTTTAATTTTTCTAGACTGCTGAATATGTCCCAGAAAAAGTGAAGAAAGCTGAAAAGAAACTCGAAGAAAATCCATATGACCTTGACGCTTGGAGCATTCTCATTCGAGAGGCACAGGTTTAGTGATATAGGATTACATTTCCTTATCTATGGTCCACTCACACTATTTGGTTCTGGAGTAAAAAAAAAAAAAAAATCAGCATATTCCTTTACAGAAATCATAATTACTGTAAATGCTGTTTTGATTTTCAATTTTTAGAATCAGCCTATAGACAAAGCCCGGAAGACCTATGAACGCCTTGTTGCCCAGTTCCCCAGTTCTGGCAGATTCTGGAAACTGTACATTGAAGCAGAGGTTAATATTTTAAATTTTTTTTTTTACATTTATTTATTTATTTTTCCTTATATGACATTTCATAGGAATTTTAAGTTTCTACTTTTATAAGCATGATTAAGATAGGCACATAATATCTAGGGAAAAGGGGATTTTTAATATGCCTTGCCTTTATTTTGTAAAATAGGTACGAAGGAATGATTAAAATGAATTCTAAAGTATTGGGTCTTTTATGAGTTGATGATTGTTGCATTATGGAATTGCAACAACATTAAAACTGTTTCAATGGTATTGGAGTGCTTTAGCCTTTTATTTGCTTGTCGTGTCAATTTATTGCCTCCCGTGTCATTTACTTAGAGGACTTATTTTTTTATTTACACATACAAACTTATTTGAATGACTTTCTCTGAATATTTGGATTTTATTTTTCTTTCATTTTGCTTTTCTTAGGGAATTGAGTGTTTCTGTGAACAGTGTTTGTGGGGAGGGTGTGGGGTGGAAGCTGATTTCTGGAATGAAAATGCTGGGGAAAATGCATTAGCACAACTCAGTAGCTGTTAAAATTCCCAACAAAATTGTGTTTTTTTACATAACTGTGCAAGACTTACCCCTGAGTGCATTGGTCATTCAGACCATGTTTGATGACATGCCATGAAATGCCCTGAATAACTGGGGGTGGGGTGGGAGGAGTGTTGGTTCTGCTTTTATTCATTTCTGTAGTTGTTATTTAATCCTAATGCACATGCTTTTTTTTTTTTTTTTGTGGGCATCTTCCAGCTGCACATTTTTCTGGGGACAGATTTTCTGTGTGCCGAACTACAGGGGTGGGGACCTGTGTTCTGTAGATGAGAAATGAGCTCAATTTTTTTTTTTCCATTTCATGTGACAATTGCTGTGCAGCCATCTGAGTGGCAAAACTTCATTGTATAGTTATCATACCTTAATTTACATTAAATTTACATCTCCAGACGTGCCTGGCAGTAAACTTTGAAGATAAATAAAATTGGGGTGATGGGAATCTAACAGAAATTTTTATATTGCAGTTTGAAGTAAGGTGTTCTAGCGCAATCTGAATGGATGTTACCAAATTAAATAGATTTTCACTAATTTTTTTTCCAGCAGTTTGTAGTGGTGGTTAGAGTGTTGGTGGTTATACATGTTTGGGAGATTGTGAATGGACTAACATACAGATACATATTTTTGGTGTTGGGACCCTGCAGCCAAATCCTTTTTAGCCTTTTGTACCCTGCAACGTTTGCTGCAGGTTCCAGTGTCAGAATGCAATCTAATTTCACTGTGACATTAAATTACCTGATTTCTGTGCTTATTTAAAACCTTTACCTTTCCCATGCCTCAAATTTCAGAGTAAGAACACCTCAGAAAGCTGGTACTGTATATTGTAGATCTCTCAGCAGGAAATCCTTGTGAAGCTTCTTGTCTTGAGCCACGTTCAGAGATGAACTGACAGACATCACCTCCCTTAATCCGTAACTTTTAACTGATCTATAACCTCAGAGTACTTAAAAACATTAACTGTGGCAAAGCTTGTAACAGTCTAGAATATTGTGCTCCTTCAAGGAAGGAGCAGGTTTGGTAACCAGGTAACACGAGGTAAATTTGAGGAGGAGAGAATTGGCAGAAAGATCACGAGTTCTTTTGTGTCTCTGCCTAATTAATACACTTCAGATATTGGAGACAGGGGACATGATCCTGTTATTCAAAACAGTGGGGAAGTATGAACTGTAGATTAGTGATAGAGGTTACAATTGAAGAGGGTTCTTCTACTTGAAAGAAATGTAAGAGGGCACTTTTTAGAAATTTATCTTCCATCTCAACAGCCAGATTTTAAAAATCCCACTTAATGGCTTAATTTTCAACTGTCCTGGTTCCAGTAACATATCACAGAACTCATAGTGATAGATTTACCTACACAGCAATACGATTCTCTCTGCCTCTTTGAAGTATATGTAAACATCTGTAGCTGTAAGTTGAAATAACTTCTCATTTCCAAATTCCTCCCTAAAAAAAAAATCCACGCTCACACAGTCGGATGCTCTTGTCAGTGTTGTTTTAAGTTGCATATCATATGAGCACCTCACCTGAGAGTAAATTTAAAATGAAATGTTTCCTCTCGTGTTCTTTTAACACTTCATTTAATTTCTGAGGGCTACCTGAGGTAGAGCAATTGTTTTGAGACTTCTTTGATTGCAGCCTTAAGATGTACAAAGAATATTTGGGAAGGTATTTTCCAAATACTTTTTCCCGTGGAAATCTTAGTAGTCTCCTCCTGCTAGAAAGTTCCTCTTGGGCTGTTCACAAGTGTGGATCTTTTCAGCCTTGAGTTGGGGAAAGTAAACCTGTGGTAGATCTTCAGCACAGCTTTTGATTTCCTTTCACTGCCTCAGTGTTGAGACCTGAAAATTGCCAAATCTTTAGTCATCTGTAAGTGCATTTCTCCTGATGTCAAACAAGCATTCTATTCTTTAACATGATAAGGTTTCCTCTTTGCCTCACAGGAAGGGAGAGGAAGGTGGGGGTTGTTTTCTGGCAGGTTGTCTTTCACTAGAGAATTTTGTCCTCTGAAAGACATAAGGCAGAGCTGCAAACATTGCCAAGCTGTGAGCTATTACTGGTAGATTAGCCAGGGTGAGGGTTCTGATTGTGGCCTTAGGAAAACAAAATTAGCCCTTTTAACAACTGTACTCTTGACAGAGTAGCTAGAAGTCTTCAAATTCCTGTTTACTTAACTCCAGGAACGTGTTCTCTTTAGTCACTTCAACAGGAATCATTGTTTATGTGAACAAAACCTGTTGCCCTGCCTATGCCAGTCCACTTGTGATGTATCCTCTTGGTTCAATGACTGTCCAGCTCACTGACTGCTTCCCTTTGTGTGCATGACTGTGTTCCCAGGTGGAATGCAGTGCTCAGCCCTTGGTGTGTCATCCAGCTCACTGCAGCTGATGCACAGACTGTGCTGAAGGAACCAAATGCTCCATGCTGGCATTTCGGGTGCCAAGCACTGATTTGTGTGCTCTGGTCTCTTAGGTAGTCAGTAGAACGTGGAAATTAACTTGGAAGGGCATGCTTGGACTGGTTTTTTTTTAATGGGAATTATACTATTAAAGTTTGAATTGATGAAAAAGTTTGGATTCTCGCACTGGTTCTTATTTCTTCTGACCTTCAAAGAAGAATTGCAGGACGTAGAAGTAATAGAATTGGATGAAACAACTCTCAGTTCACAACTTTTTGGGGGTCATAGGATTTGAACACTTAAATAGAGTTTGGGATTTGATACATATTTTAGCAAGTAAAATAGTTAATTTGCTATTCCACGTCTCTTAAAATTAGGAAGTGGAACAGTAGTGCCACTCTTCTCAGGCTCTTGTTTTCTTTAGTTACTTAAAGGACGTGTTTCTCTTGATACCTTTCTCGTAAAAAAACCCTCTTTCCAGCAAACTTGAATCAGTTCCCGTGGCAGTGCCTCTGTCACAGTTTGGTAAAGGAGCATGTAAGTCCCAGTGCCACATGTGCCCTAATGTTAAATCCATAGATCACACAGTCTGGATTCTGGCCTGCTCTGCTGATGTGCTGTGTCTTCTTGGGTAAGTTATTTAACCTGGTTTGCCATTATTAAAACAGTTAACCTACCTACCTACCTACCTCACAGGGTTGTTGTGAGGCTTGATAATAGTGATTAAAGTGCTTTTGGCATCTGGCTAAAAGGTGCTACAGAAATGTAAAAATAAATTCTGATTTAATACCCTGTGATCCCATAGGCCCAGCTGTCTGTTACTATTTTCTCTGTCTCTCTGACTGTTTGAACCATCTCTTAGACACAGAAAGACCTGATAATGCTTTTCATGCACATGAAAGAATGTAACTTAACCACTGTCCTAAATACTTCAGTAGTTCTGAAGCAAACATTCGAAGCTGTCACTTTTTTTCTCTGCTAGTTTCCTTTGAGAAATCACCAGGTTGAAAATCCTCTTAAGCACATTGATTAAACTGTGATCATGTATTTGCAACATTTCTTTAATGAGCTAAAGAATTTTTAGTTCCAGTTACTCTGAATGCAAACTTTCATCTGTCCTGAATGCTTCAGGCCAGTTCACACCACACCTTTTTATCTTTTTTTTGTTGTTGTTGTTGAATATATTGCATTATATCCTGGTCACCTTAAAGTGTCGTTAGTGGGGGTTAAAAGGTTGCCATAATTAAAGATTTAAAATTCACGAGTACAAGACAGTTGTGACAAAAACACCCCAAGTCTAGAAACAAGAAATACAAACCTGGTAACGTGCATGTGAAACGTTGGGCTGTTCATATATATTTTTCATCTTGAGAATTCTGCAAGTGAGAGTCCTGTGTTGTTGCTCGTTCTAAAGAAATGAAACCTAGATACATTTGTTTAACATAACTTCTGTTTGGTATGAACACTTTGAATTTTAGATGTCTCGTAGCCAACCAGATGCTGTGTGAGCATTCAGAGGGTGGGACCAAAGCTTAGGGTTGATTCTTTTGCATTCCATCATATGCAATGCATCAGTATCTTTAATCCATGTAATTCACACTGGTGTGGATGCTAGTCAGAATGTATCATTTAACATACTTGTATATGAAAAATGTTAATAAAGCCATTTAGAAAAATGACTGTTTTTGTTTAAAATGTTTGTGTTTCTTCAAAGCATTTTCTTCCCCTGCTTTACTTTAATCTGGTTGTGAATTCAGGAAAAAAAAAATGTTGAACGTACCACCAGAGTTATTCTGCTTGGGATAAAATGGGAACTTCTGTCAGGATGAAGTTGGAGGGGTCAGAAGTCAAAATAGAATAGACTCCTTGGCTGAGGTTGTGTTTAGTGGTGCTTTCTACTGAAAATAGTCTGCTCTTTGTTAAGTTCTTCCTGGAAGGCATCCCCATGATAACCCATGCCCACCCTGCTAGCCTCCCACATTTCTCATGGGGAACTTCTGCCTTTGAGAAACTCCTGTGCGGGTGCTCTGTACAAACATTGCACAGTCTTGACTGCCTCAGTCTGAGATTTTCAATCTGTATTATATACGATCTTTTCTTACTCGTGTGTGGACTTGTTCCATTCCTGTTAATAAATGTTGTTCTGTCTGTGTGATTATTGTAGACTTGCACCAGAAGGTGAATGCAACTTCTTTCCTGTCTCTTCTGCTCACTGTGTAAATACAGGCTGCACATCTTGCAGAGTTGCCGTGGTCCTGCGAGTCGTACAATGTGAGAAAGTTCCCCACACACTGACACTTGTAGTTTCAGGAGGTGCACAGTACAACACTAGTGGGTTTCTTCGTGACTCTGTTTTCTGTATTTGATCATTAAAAATATCCTGGGAAATTCTTAGGGCATTTTTGGAAGTGGGAGCGATGCCTAATGAAGAGATGATTATGAACCCTCTTCTAGAGTGTGTTGCTGTTTTCACATAAATAAACACGAACTGCTTCCTGTTCTGTTGTATTCTTTCCATGTGGGGTGACAGAAGTATCCCTGTTAGAAATGTTTAGCTGTGCACTCTCGTTCACAACACTGTTGGAGTCTCACTTTCAAATGTAACAAGAACAGTGAAAACTTTTCTCATTGTGTGCCTTTTTTTTTTTTTTTTTTTTTTTTTTTTTTTTTTTTTTTTTTTTNTAAGTCATTTGTTGATTCTTCTGAGGGGGGGAATATGTGTGGTTAGGTCAGGCACAAACTCGAGCTTCTTATGTCAACCTGAAAGAACCAGAAGTAAAACCAGAGGTTTCTTGTGTGCTCTGTATTTGCTACAGATTGGTTGTCTTCATCTGCATGGGAGAGGGAGCTGTAGTCCTAATTTCTGATTAATTTCTACGTCTCTTCCAGCTTCCAGCTGGTTGAGTTTCCTGATACTCTTGATTCAGATTTTGAGAAGTGTGATGGCTGTGAGAGAACACTCTGGTAAAACCTTTTCTACCACTGCTGCTACATAAAATAATATGTGACTTTATTTTCTGTGGAATCTCTTTACAGACTGTGAAAAGGCTTTGAGTCATGGATGTCACGAAATGCAGTGGCCTCTCTTAGGTAGAAGCTCTGTGAAGGCAACCTGTGACAGTCCTGTGTCCTGGCAGCACAAATGACCTTAATTTCAGAGTCTGCCTTGTTTTTCCCCTCTTTAGGGTTTGCTTTTCCTCACCCCTGGCTTCAGGTGCTCTATATCCCGTAGCAATTTCGGACTTCTGTGTGGTGTACTTAATACCCTGTGACATTTTATTACCTTTCTTACATAAAACAGTTTAAAAGTGAGAAGTGACAGGCATTGGTTCATAACTCTACCACTGCACAAGCAACATTCACTTCTTTAATGCACATTGTATCCATGCATTTAATTACACATGAGATCTTGGAATGATATGAATCTGATCCATGTTGGGGTTTAGCTGGATGGGTAGTGACAAATATTCATGATGTAGAAACGTGGGAGCGTTTCCAGAGTTCACTGGAACTGCGGCATCAGAAATGTTTGGCTTTAGGGATAGGCACGTAAGGAGGAAGATGTTCCTTTTAAATTCATTTTGTGCACAGTTTTCAGTAATATTTTTTAGAGTGGAGTCCTTTTGCATCTTGAGCCAGGACTGTTTGATAGAACTCGCTGTTAACCTGAGGTGTAAACAGTTCATCTGGCCCTGGGGCTGTTCTTTGGGAGTGGATCGTTCCCTGTGGCAGAGGCTCTGCACTAACCTGAGTTTGCACAGCGAGCACACACTGCTCATCCATCAGTAGATGGCTGAACCAAAGATCCTTTAGACTGCCAGGCTAAAGGCTTTCAGACCTCTAACATCCTCTGCTTCTCCAAAAGGAGGAGGGAGAGGATTGGATTGATAGTGTGCTGAGGACGGGTGGGAATTTTACTCATACCTTCTGTGTTCAGCAGAACAGCTTATACCTATATCTAAATTATATGGCTTTTATCCTTAATTCAGGCTGTTCTCTAAATTCACTCTAGTTCATTTGAAAAGTTTAGTAGTGTGATGGAGGATCAACTGTCTTACCTCCTCTGATTCCTGTAATATGTTTAGATAAAACTTAGACTTTCTACTGAGGGCAGCTTCTTCTCTCTATTTCCCTGTCGTTTGCATTAGTGCATAAAATAGAGAATAAGAAATAACCAGTGCATGAAGGTGGAACAAGACATGACCAGACATTCTTGCTCTAAACCATCTGATAGTGCTATACTTGGTTTATGTGAGAATAAATATCGGTACATTGTTTAAAATGCTTCTCCGGTCTTACATTTGGACTAAAATGATGCCTAGTTATTCCGTTTATAGGATTTTCTGTGTCCAGGCTGCAACAAAGTCATCAACTTCTGTCAGCTCTCTTTCACCCTGGAAGTACAGGTGTTCAAACACTAATTCTTACTGTGAAACAAAATCATAGTGAACCCTCAGACTGAAGTTGTTTAGACTGACAAAAACAGGGGGGTGCAGGTTTGTGGTTATGTGTGTGTTACCCTGCAGATAAAAGAATGTGAGCTAACTTCGTTGTGCTCAGTGGAACTGCAGTTTAAAATGTTCTTTTGATTTAGGATTTGGATTAATTTTTATGGTTAAATGAGGGACATACTAGGTTCTGTGCCTGTGGATTCCTCAGGAATCTCTCAACCTGTGTATGAGCGTTCATTTGTGTGTATACATGTTAAGGTAATAAGGTCACACAGCATAATTAATGATCTTTTTAAATCATAGAATAGAAATGGGAGTGTATGAGCTTATCAGCATGAATTGTCTACAGGTAATTTACTCAGATTACCTAGAAGTTTATAGGTACTTAGAAAAATAATTTGTTTAGGATATATTTAAAATAACAATGAAAAGAGCTTTTATTATCTGCAGCTTCAGCCTGAGTGCAAAAACATGACTTGTTGCTGTATGTAAAGGGGTGGTGGGAAAGATGGAGCTAGATTTCCTTTTTATTTTTGTTGTCTTGAGCCCACTGTTGGCCTGCCTTTTCTGCATTCCTCCCTACCCATCGAAATCCTCTTTTGGTGTGTTTTTTGGGGGCAGCCATAGAAGTATATTTGGGGTGAGAATTGTGGACTCTGGGCCGTGTCTTTCAATGTGCACTCGCAGTTCCCCTTTCAGATGACGAGGAGGTCCCAGGCGGCTCTGATGGGACAGCTCAGATGTTTTCTTTAAGTGTCAGAATTCTGCTGACCATTTTTGATGGGGCAGTGAGTGGAGGGGGGGGGAGGTACCCTAGTAAAGAAATAATTAACTTTTTGATGCCCTTCTGTAACTTTCCTTATTTTATTTGAAATATAAATGTAAAACTAACCCCGTGACAAACCTTTTAACATCCTGATTATTGCAGAAGAAATCTGGTGCTCTTACCATCTCCTAATTATGCTTATGCAACTTGGATAGCTGCTGGTGGGATTGCAGTGGTGTTGCATTTGTAAAGCATGCAAACACACTCAGCAGCCTGTGATATGCAGGGTGCTGATGAGACAGTTCTGAATTAGTTTCCTTTAAACTTTCCCTGGAACTTGGTTTGGTTGCTCTCTCTAGTTTACCCCTTTGCGCTGGATCACAGTGCTTGGAAGATGACATTATATCATGCAGGAGTTTGAGGTCAAAGAAGCCCTGTCGTGGATGTTAATGCTGCAATTTAGTAAATGTAGGCTTGCATCTGCTTCAAGGTGTTCTGCGCTTCTAATTTGCAATTAATGCAAGATGAAGATAACACTGAATAAGTTTGCAAAAAAAATTGCTTTTATAACACGTTTGCTGGTGGTGGAAGCTCAGTTTTCCTGCAGTTTTCCTGCCATCAGCTCCGGCAATTGACCCTTTCCCCAGATTTCCCATGGCATTGGAGTAATTAATAGTTTCAATTACGGTCCACCTGCCTAAAGTGACAGTGCTGACAGGCTCATACGTGAAGAAACACACCCTTCATCCCAACTTTGAGAGGAAGGCCCTGCACTGAGGGCCTTGGTTTTGTTTCACTGGGGAGATGATGTCCTTCTAGTCCTGACTGACTGTGGTTTGGGAGTTGGGAATTCTGCCTCACTGTGAGATGGTGCCAGGTGTGCACATCACAGTGATGGTGACTGATGGTGTATAAAAGGTGACCAGAAGAAAGTGCAGTTCATTTATAAGGAGAAATGTGAAGTTTCAAGGTCGTAAATAGACTGGGATAAATGTTAAACAGTCCACGTAGGTGCCTCTGAAAAAAACCCTGTCGGCTACTGGAGCTTCCCTTTCTAAAAATGCACTCTTAAAATAGTCCCAAATGCATGTTTTTTTGGTCCAAGCAGCCTGAAAAAATGCTGTGTGTGTGCAAGTTAACATGTTTAATACAGAGCAGGGTCCCCACCCCTGCTCCACCCCCTAATAAATAAATTGCTGCCCTGGTAAGTATATGTTACTTGCCCATTGTTGTTGCCCACCAGCTAGAATTCCTCAGGGAAATGGTACCAATAAATTTACTTTAATTGAAATTCTGCACAGGAGTGCTTGAGCAGGAGGGGCAAATACCTCAGAGTATTCCACAGTATTTCCCCTTGATAAAATATCAGTTCTGGTAACCCTGAGCGGGAGCCAGACTATATTATTTCTCCTTAAAACTTGAATTTTTCCCACATCAGATGTGACTAAATAGAATCCAGGCTTCAGGTTTTTTGCAGTTTGTTTTTGTTTTTGTTTTTGTTTTTTTTATTAGATTTGATTGATACTCAGAAATTACATAGCAGATGCTTTTTTTGTGCGTGTTCAAAATGGGTGTTAAAAGGGAAGTACTGTGGAACTTTATAATTAGCAGACAGACTTGAATTCAGCAGAAATATTTTTCTAGCACTAAGCAGATGGAGGTAAGTTTTGTGCTAGTAGTCTTAGCTCTTAAAAAAAAAAAATTACTGTTCCATAAGAAATCTCAACTATTTACAAAACCAAAAAAAAGCATGAAATTGGATATTAACTGCTTATTTGTTATTTTAATGTTCCTGAAATTTGGGTTTACATTTTAAACTTTTTCTGCAGCATTCTTTAATGCCAATGCAATTGTGTTCTGCACTTACCTAAGCCTGGCAGTGAAAGTCGAGTCCTCACAGTCCCAGTCAAATATTTACGTGCTACCTGTCTACCATAGAGTTTTAGAACACTTTACCAGGGGTTTCTGAATCATCAACTCTAGCAGAAAAGCCACGAAATGCTCAGTTAGAGGGAGAGGGGAAAGAAGTATCAAACTGAATCTCTGCTGTCTCAAAAAAAAACCCCAGTTGCCCAGAATATGCCTCGCTTGGTGGTGGGTGGGTGTAGCAGAAAACAAAACTTTTCCCCGCGAAAAGCAACAAAGAAACGGGATGATTAGTGCCACCCAGGGCTTTACTACAAAGAAACTCATTGTTCTGAGAGCTCTGTGGCGCAGGGGGGCACAACTGGCACTGGTGTTTGTTTTTTCTGGGCGGGTGTAGGTAACAGTAGCACCTTCAGAATCAATGCATCCACCAATGAATTTCAGAAAGGAGCAGCATAGTGAGTTGTCTGTACAGGTCTTTTATCTTAGAACTACAGCTGACTTAAAGGGGGTTTAATCTTACAGTTCCAATTGCGTGGGGTGTATAAAAAACCCCCACAAACACAAACCAGGCTCGCATAAAGTGTAAGTTGTTCTGAACTGACCTGTAAAATGAGATGTCAGTGTAGAGCTAACCTCTCTCTCCTGTCAGCAGCGGTGTCACCTACACAGCTTTCATTTCTAAAGCATGGGAATGTGCGATCTGTGGTTTTGTTTTCCAGCCTCAGTGCATCTCTGTGTAGCTAATTATTCGAGTGTAACGTCATTTAATGTTATCTAAGCCCCACTATCAACTCAGATGGACTTAAAAATAGCTATACATGTATTTTTGTCTTGACCCTGTTTTTTGAAGTGAAACTGTTCCCGCAGATGGAAGCCCAGCAGGGCACGAAGCCGAAGTTTAAAAGGGAAGGAGAAGGGGAAGCCACTTTAAAAACTACGTATACAGTGTTTAAATGGGGAAAAGCAGCATAGCATTTAAATCTTCTAAAAACCTGTTTTGTTTGTTTGTTTGTTTGTTTTAATGTCCTAAGCAGTCTCATTACCTAGGATAGTAGTTGCACTCAAATTCAAGTATTCTGGAAACAGAGGACCCAGTGTAGCTGTGCAGGGCCTGTGCACCTAAGTGGTTTTGGATTAAGTCTTTAACCAAAAATATTTGCATTGTCATGTGGTTTCAGATTAGGTCGCTGGTGATCAGTCCAGAATTGGTAACTGGATACTGAGAAGACCCTGCAATACTCATATCTTGAAGCAAACTAATAATTCTTGCCACTAAATGCTACTTTTATAGTGAATGTTGTTTTCCCTTTGTTGCCAAAAGGCAGGAATCTGGGTGTTTAATTCTGTAACTGACTTTTCAAATACAGTCTTTCCTTTTTTAATATTACAGATGAGACTTTACGGTAACTCTGATTAAAAATATGCATTCTCAAAAAAGACCCAGTAGAGAATGTCCTTGATTTCTGGCAGAAGGATTTTTTGATGAGGGCAGCTGCCTGTGTTAGAAAAATAGGATTATTTCCTGAATTTCAGCGGGAATGCCTCATTGCTGTAAAACAAAAGCAGCCCAGGCATTATCTGAATGCAGTTGCAGAGAATTACTTGTCCTGAGCATTAATCTGCACTGTTTACTTGGAGATTGCTGGTTCTTGGTTTCCTGTGGTGAGACAACTGGCTGCTGTGGTCAGACATGACAGCCCCCAGGCACCTTTGGAACTCGGGATCAGGCTGATGGTTTTGAGAACCATTCTTTGGGCCATTTTTTTGCTACAAAATTATTGGAAAACTGCTCTTTACATCCCAGTTGCAGAGACAAAGCATTAAGAACAATTTGTCCTCTGCTAACAGGCCAGGCTGGGCTTGTGCTGATATTACAGGAGTCAGGAGATTATGCTGCTTGATATTTACATCTTCTAGTGCCATTATTTTTTTTATCTTTGAGCCACCTGTGTCCCTTTTCCTTAGGAGAGTTGCTTGTTTGGCTGTCTTTATTTCAAGGAGAGCTTTTAGCAGAGCAGCACCGTGCTGGAAAATGAGAGGCATTAATGCCTGGTCTGTGAATGAATTGCAGCAGCCAAGAGGGCAGCGGTTCTTTCTGGTCTTAACATGTTCATTTGGGCTAAGTCAGTGTGCAGGCCACTTAAGGGATCTCTGCCTTGTGGAGGTGTTGCTTTTTTAAAAAGCAGATATTCAAGGATCCCTTTAAAAAGTAAGATCTCTGCAATTCTCAGTCGTTCAGGCGTGGTGTTAACAGAGGTTCTTGGTGAAGGAACAGAGACTTCTTAAAAACTTCCATTAAAATTATTATTATTTGGTCACCGTAACAAAAAACAAATTTTCTGAAATACCGTAACTGACCATAAGTGTGAAAAAAAATATAGGTATTAAACTTATTCTTTTCTAGCCTTTCATGCAAGCATATTTGAAAAGAATGTATCACAACTGTAGATGTGATGGGTATAGTAAGAAATGGTCAAACTATAAACATAGTGGGGAAGTTAATGCCCTCTAAAATACCCCATTTTCCCAAGCTGTAACCTCAAATTAAATAGCAAACTGCCACTTTTTAACACATTTTGCTTTCTTACTCTTTCTGATATATATTAAGAATAGCAAAATGAAAGGAGGAATGATTTTTCTAATAGCTCTGTGTAACTAATGAACACTGATTTCTGATAGAAGTGAAAAGAATCTTGAGCATTTTTAAATTTAGAGTCTTAACAAATGAGATCTTAAGTTAGACCCTTGTAAGGCGTGAGATCTGGGTAGTGGAACAATTGGTTAATGTCAGACATCTGGAAACACATCTTAAAACTTCCCACTGCTGCTGTAAAATACTTGAGAAACAGGAATGGGAAGGAGAAGTGGACTAAAGTGCGTAGGAAGAACCAAAATGCGTAAGTTGGGAAGGGAGCAAGGTAGTTTGCAGGAGTGTGGGGGGTTGTTTTCTGCCGTGGCTTAAAGGGAGTGTGAAATTGAAAAGGAAATTACAAGCCACGAGGCAGGCTGAAAATTGACTTCTCATTAAAATGAGAATCTGGGTGTGAAGCAGGAAGGGGTGGATTCTCAGCTGCTTCATACAGCTAATATTGCATTGAGTTGGATAATGGGCAAATTGCTTAAATCAAAAAGGTAATGGTTTTCCTAATTTGGAGCAGATATTAAAGAATGGGTAGAGATAGAACAAGGAAGAAAAGCTGGTAGTGCTTTAGATGAGCTGTGAGAACAGCCTCAGTAGACTGAGGCACTACTCACAGGGGAAGGAAAACCTAGACATGGAGCAGTTCCTCCCCCCCATTTCTAGGCAGTTTTTGACTGTCAGATGTTTAGGATGGTGAAGTAACAGATAAGTGAAGTTGTCAGTCTTCTTCCTTGAAGAACACAGAGTGTGCTTTTCATCATGACTCGAAAAGGGCTGGTTCCTGCCCTTTCACTTGAATCACACCAGTTCACAAGAGATGTTTGCAGTAATGGGGTTTGTCAGGAAGGAGGGTAGCGGTGCAGGTAGTAACAGGTGGGTTTGGTGTTTAAACATAACTGCAGATCTGCTTTTTTATTTTCTTGAAAGAGTGTTTTGGAAAGGATGGTTAAGCACAATGAGAAGAGGTAGCAGTAGAACACCATAGATAGGCAGGAAGAGAAAATACACTTGAAAAATGAAGGAAGGCCCCAAAAATTAAAATGAAGAGGCAGCATTTCTTCTAAGGGAGTAGAGTCAGGTGTCCTGAAGGTTTGTCTCTATGTGAAAATTACTCAAATTCCTAAGTTTTACACTGAAGCACAGCAGCTGTATTTAGTAGCTCTGTCTCTGAGCTCTCTTATTTGTTCAATGAAGTCCTTGTTTTTTACACTGGAATAGATACTTAAGAATTAGATGGGGTAGGTACTTTTTAATATTCCAAACTATATTATTCATAACAAAGTTAAGTTTCTTTACTGCAGTGCACCAACCTTTCATCACATCTAGGTCAGTGCTTACTGTAAGTTTGTTCAGGGAGGTTGTCCAGGTTCTCAGTGCTTGCATTGCTGCACTTGTAGAAAGCAAACAGTTTGCTCAGACCTTGGGATATTCTATTCACGTGTTAGTAAGGGATTGATTTCTTTCCTAATACATCTGAAAATTAAAGGTGCTGGGGTTTTTTAGTCTAACAGATCAAACAAAGAGACTTCTTCCACTTGCAGGTTTTTTTGAATTGCTAATTACTTCTTAACATGGCTCTTTTTAAATTGAGAATGACTCTTAACACTATTTTAACTGGGTCATGTTGCTCTGCCTGCAGAGTGGTGTTTCACAAGTTCTTCTTTTCTATTCCTTTCTGAAGACTTCTGCTCTGAGCTGCTCCCTTGCCACCCTCAGGCAGGTGCAGCTGGGTTTCTTTTTTTCCTAAGCTTCAGATAAATCTAATTCTGTGCTCACAGTTTTGAAAATAGTCTTTTCAAGTCTTCAGACACACCTGTTTTGTTTTTTTTTTTCTTTGTTTGTATAATTAGGCAAGTGGTGAAGAAGTTCATGCAGGAGAAACGTGGGTAGAGTGTGTTAACCTTCTGAGCTTTGTTTAATGTTCCTGAAGGTTATTAAAGGTTTGGGGTGATGAGGCTGTAAAGACAATTTTCAAGAAGTTAAGAGGAGCAGCCTTCCATGCTGCTGTTGATGCAGCAGCTTTCTGGCTCTGCCACTGTTCCCCATCTCCCACTGCAACTTGGCTTCTTGTAGAACTGCTGCCCTTTATTTATTAGTTATCACTTCACCTGTAGACATCACCACCTTTTACTGCTGAAAATGGTAATGTGGCTCAGAGTTTTGCTATAAAAAGTTACCTTTTTTCACGAGCTGCTCAGGAAGTGCCTGTTCTTGATGCAGGATATTAACTGGTAATTGGACTTGCAGAATTGCAGGTTCTGTTCATTAGCAGAACTAATATTCTTAGTTACTGTAAAATCTATTTATCCCTAAATACTGTGAGCAAATTGAGAGTACATGTAACTCTAAATATATGATAGTGTATGTCACAGACCAGAGTTTTGGTAATCAGGAGACAGCTGTGAAACCTAAAAGATGACTCTGATCAGGAAGATCGCAGTGGTCAGACACTGGGACTGGCTGCCTGGAGAGGTGGTTGATGCCCTTCTGGAAGGTCTGGAAATAACACTTGTAATAGTAGTTGGAGACATTTAATCTGGAATAATTTTAAGGAAGTTTTCAAATCCCGTTGTATGGCAGACCCTGAAAGTGAGACACACAACCATGTGCATGTGAGACATGTCACTGTTTGTTCTGAGTGAAAACAGGCAGAATCTCGTCTTACTGCCCTTTGAGAAAATGAGTTTACCCACAGTGTGCTATACCTCTTCCTTGCAGGCTTTACTAATAGCAAGATAAAAGCTGGATTTTCACAGGGAATATTAAAACTCCCAGTGAGGACTACAGAAATGCCCAATCATTCAATCCTTAGCTGGTACAGATTGTAGTCAAACAATATATTACAGCAACTGCCTCTGCAATTACATGCTAACGCTTTCAAATAAAGCATTTCACTGCTTAAGCCCTGGAATGTCTTGCACAATGAAAGATGTGCTCTGTTGGGCATGTGTAAGATAAGTTTTATATCCAGTTTTTTAGGCAGTTACAATCCAACCTCGCTGGGTTAATGGCCACATGGAAGTGCAGTGTTAGTCCTGCATTTTACCTTGATCAGAAGTGGATTTGTTATTTGCAAGGGTAATTGCCGTTCCTTGACCTGCAGGAAAGCGAGTTTGTCATATGAAGTGCTCACACAATTAGTCACTGCCTGGGAGCCTCAGCAAATAGCAAAAGGCCAAACGTGCTAAAGATAGAACAGAGAATCAGCATCTCTCCCTCCTTTCAAAGGTGACATTTCTTCGAGGCAGTCTGAGGAGTTTGAATTGCTGTGTTTATTCTGCAAGTAAAGTGGGAACATCTCTCCAGCCAGCCCCAGCCTGTATTTTGGAAACATAGGTAGAGAAATGTGAGTGTATTTTATTACACTCACAGTTCTGTCCTGGGAGAGATGCAAATTACATCCCACTGTGCTTGAGGTGGGGAGTTGATTCTTTAGCAGTCAAGATGTTAAAAAAAAAAAAAGAGAGAAAAGGCAAATGGGTTCAATCGTGGTAACTTTTGTCTGGTTTTATTTTTAAAATGTTAACTTTTATTTGTCTAATACCCAGTCATCTAACTGTGAATGAATACAGGTCTTTCACAGCGAATTCACGTTGCTCATAAACCAGAGCAATACTTACATGCGTGTAGGATCTGGTGGCAGTTTTGTGCTCTGAAACATATGTTGTGCTGTGTGTTTTTAAAAACAAACAAACAAAAAACCCCAGCTATCTTTAAGGATAAGTGGATAAGGCAGCATTAGAATTTATGCTTGAGAAAAAACCCAAACGTTTGTTTTCCATGGAAAATAACCATTGAAAAAAAAAAAAAGAAGATGGAGTTGGGATATAGAAATGGATGACAGAGAAGGCCATGCTGCTCCTGAATTAGCACATACTAGCTTTGCTTCCTTAGGAGCCTGATGGAAAGCCAGAACCACCAGAAAGGTCAGAATAAAACCAGGATGATTTTTAGGCTTGTGTTGTTGTGTTGCCAGGCAACTACAAATGGTATTGTGCCCTCAGATTAGTAAAGTCACGTGCCTTGCGTGATCATAAGTGGTTTTTTCATGTCTTCTGAAGGTCTGTTAGGAAGGGTGAAGTGCTCTGTAATCTATGGATTAAGTTTTGCCTTTGAATGTTGGTGAAGCTCATTACAGGGAATTCCATTGTATATTCTAGGAAGAATTTGACTTGTTATGAATTCATCTTGTACAAAGCTAATAACAGCAGTGACTTAAATTTCCTATTAGAGCCAAGAAAGGCAAACAAATTCCTGCAGGAGCGATAGTTGCTTGTCCATTGAGAGACCCCATAAGCATTGGCCAATATTGCTTTTCTTTTCCTTTGTTTTCTTAACACATCCAGCTGATCTCTGACCTCCTAACTTTGCTGGTACCAAGATTTCTGAATTTTCAGGTGTGAAACCGTTTGTGTGGGTTTAACAAACACAGAGCACTGAGCTGATGTGGTCAGCAGCTTGTCACATACCTGATAATTCACAGAGAAGATGTTTACCTTTGAGTCATAACTCGTGCAGATGGAGAATACACCTTCTTTTCTTAGCAAAATCAGGGATGATGCTGGATGCAATTACTGAGGTCACTGGAGTTCAGTTCTGCTGAGCAGTAGTTGTCACTGGGCTTTTGGGTGTTGGAGGAGCAAGGGGAGGTGCTGAGCAGGCAGAGAGCATTCCCAGCTTCATTTAGGAATTGTCTTGGGGTGTGTGGCACTGTTTACGTGGCTACACTCATTTTTTGCTCTACCTGCTTACAGCTTTTCCTTCTGGGTTTTCAAAAACTATTTTTTCATCTTGTTCCTGAATGACTACAAGGTGATGCCTTTTGTTGATGACGAAGCCACGAATTAATTTTATCTACTTATTTACCAAAAAAAAAAAAAAAAAAGAATTCATGCTATCTCCTTAATTAAAAAAAAAGGTTCACTTGTTCTTTTTGACTGGGTGACCAAGGATAGAAGGAGATTGCTGGCTGTGGGAGGCACGGACTGGGAGCTCTGTCTCTTTAGTGAGAGTTGAATCCGTTTCATCATATTGTAAGAGGTGCTGAGGAACCTGAAAAATGGCTGTCAAAAAAGAGTGAGGTAAAACTGGGAGATGTCTTCTTGTCTTTTGGACTCTGAAGGAATGAGAAATTTAAAACGTAAGAATGGAGTTTCCTTCAGCTGGAAGCAGAGCAGTGTCAGGCTCCTTAATTCACAGAGTCCACAGGAAAAAAAACCATCTCAGCAGCCCTACAACCATTAGAAGTGCTCTTTGAAGGCAGAAAGAACGTGTTTGAGGTCTCTTGTTTTTCATTGTTCTCGTTCAGGAGTGAGGGGAATGTTTAGGGCTCTGGGGACTGGGGTGTTGCCGGAGCAGGGACACTTGGGAGGCAGGACGGGCAGTGCAGGGTGCAGTGCAGGGCTTATTTATGCACAGGAGTTGGTGTCTCCTGCTGCTTCCATTAAAAATCCTGTAGTGCTTTAGTGTGGGAATGGTGGGAAGTGGAGTAGTGAATCCCTGGTGCAGAAGGGTGCTGTTTGAGGCCTGCCACCACCATCTTTGGGGAAGTGGAGAGAAAGGCTTTTGGAACTGCTCGTGCCGCACTCAAATCCTCTAAGTCAATGAAGAGCAGTGAGATTGAAAGGGGAGGTTTGATACTTTACAAATGCAGCACAGCATGAGGAATCCTTATTTCATTAGGAGTTCTTTACTTCAACGCAGATCAAGCATCTTCTAAAGGCTGCTGTTGATTTTTCCTTGTTTCTTTGGGAATGAGTCCCCACAGATTGCCTGGCATGTTACTGTAACAGGAGCTAATAAATACATGAAGGATGCCGGTCTGTCCTCCTCAGCAGTCTCGTGCTTTTCTCTGTCCTGTCTGTCTGAAAGGCAGCCTGTTGGTTGATGGGTTTCACCCTCTGCCCTGGTGGAGTGTGAGCTGTGTGAATGAAACTGGTGCTGGAGACGTGAGCGTGGTTTGGTCCCTCCCGGGGCACCTCTGGGAAAACAGGTTCTCCGTGTTTATTATTCCCCCATCCACCATCAGCAACGTAAATTTTCAAGTGTAATAAATAGATTTATTAGCCTGGTAGTTTTGAAAAATATGGTATTTTACCTTCCATTTACTAAATCTCAAATCTAGAACCTTTGGTACCTAAGTCATTATATGCACTGGAGGCAATAGAGTACCTCGACACGAGAGGCTAAGTCTGGCTGCTCAAACCAGAACACAGGAAAGCAACTTTGCCTGCTGATACCTGCATTTTAGAAAGTGAAGAATCAAAAATAAAAAACCTGCCAATTTTGCCAAAGCTAAGCAAAGTACATGATTTTTGTGTGTTTAATTGTATTTTTGCAGCATTATATGGTGTTAACAGGGTAATTAGTTCAGGCAGCCAGAGTACAAATTGGAGTGCTGTAGTACTGTGTAAAGAATATATTCCTACTATTCAAAAATAGTTTCTTAAGTGATTTGTTTTTTTCTGCTTCCCTATAGATTAAAGCAAAAAATTATGACAAAGTGGAAAAGGTGAGTCCTATTAATATATGTAATCTATCTCTATAGCAAGAAAAAGTACCTTGTGATTGGGCTGTATCAGACTGAAAAAAGCCATGGCTGTCACTGAATGTACTGTTCAAAAACACAGATAAAAAGTATCATTAAAACTGATTTGTTATTGCTACAACAAATCAATAATAATAATAATAATAATCTGCAATCAGTGAATTGTGCAGGGGGATTTTTCTGCTTAGTTCTCTCCAGTTCCCTTGCATAGCACAGAGATGGTTTAGTCAAAAAAAAAATGAGTAGTTTAACTCACTCTTTCTTATAAATCTCAATCATAATTACTGAGATTATTTTAATTCATGCTGTGTAGTTTTAAAAGTAGAAACCTAATTTCTGTATCTGCAATCCTGATCACGTCTTCTTGCTGTATTAAACAGTTATTTCAGCGATGCCTTATGAAGGTTTTACACATTGATTTATGGAAATGTTACCTTTCCTATGTACGAGAAACCAAGGGGAAGCTACCTAGTTACAAGTAAGTTCACAGAGTTGCTCTCAATTATTCTGGTTTTATGGTGAATTTCTTCTTCATTTTTGACTAAGGGGTGGGGAGGAACCTGGGGGACAAATCTAGGGGTGTTCTGGTGGAGTGAATGGTATGAAATCTTTCTTCCCCAGCCCACCATAATTTCTTTGCACAAGAACTGGCCAGACAAGTAATGCATTAACAGAGGGGAAAAAAGCAGGGTTTTCTATTTTTACGAGACTGTTTTGAAATAGTTGTAAAAGTATCAGTGCCCACTCTCCCATCCCCAATCTTTTTATCCAGTATAACTTTCTCCTGGTTTTCTTGTTAATGTTGTCAAGGAGGTTATAAGGGACTGAAGTGTATTTGAGTAAAGGAAACTGGGAGAAGAGTGGTGGAGAGGAAAAACAGTCATAACTGAAACTTAACCAAGGAAATTCTGTGAGCATTTCAAATCTGAAGGAAAATACTTATTTGGGGGACTGAGAAATCATGTGGAAGAATCTGGGCAGTTTCCACACAAGGGAGCTACTCCTAATTACCCCAGAGTTTGTGTTCCTGGAGAGTTGCAAAGAAGGTTTGGGGAACTCTGAGGGGGAAAAAAAAAACCCTGAAGATGTAGAGAGTATTTTTTTTCTGTTTTCTCAGCTTCACATAGTATACATGGGTTTCCACTGACTGGATGTGTCAGGAGCTGTTATTATGCTGGATTGCCACCAATAGTTTTAAATAATTTTCTTAAATAAAACAAATAAGCAAACCCCCAAAATAACTTAAAAACAGAATTTAAAGCTATCTGAATGCTGGTTTTTGCTCTCAGCTCTTGAACGATATTTCTCATTCCTCAGTGTTTGGGTTAGAATTTGCTGCACAAAAGAATACCCTTTAAATAAAGACTTTTAAAAATACTAAACACTCGCTCTATGGTCTTTGTGGTTTGTTCTTTTCCTCAGAGAAAAAATGGCTCAGGCCTATGATTTTGCTCTGGATAAGATTGGCATGGAAATCATGTCATACCAGGTATGTCTGTTTTTAATCAAAACAACGTTTGATTTCTAAACTCCTTTAACAAGTACAACTGAACGTTGGTTTCCTCACATGTCATATTTTTTTCTCTCACCTAGATCTGGGTGGATTACATCAATTTTTTGAAAGGCGTGTAAGTACCTCGTGAAAGACTCGTTTTAAGCTGAGTTGATGCGATGCTGATGTTCGTGGCAGTGGTGACCTGCGATGGCTGACGTGAATTTCTCTCCCGCTCTCTAGAGAAGCAGTGGGATCCTATGCAGAGAACCAGAGGATAACAGCTGTCCGTAGGGTTTACCAGCGTGGCTGTGTGAATCCCATGATTAACATAGAGCAGCTCTGGAGAGATTATAACAAATACGAAGAGGTAACCAACAGCATCGTTGTTTGTGACATTAAGAAAGAAGTAATAGTCGAGTATGGTGCTGAAATTATACCCATTAAATAATTAGGGATAAAAGAAGTGACCAGCAGTATGAACACCCTTTGTGTGTGCAGTTTGTACCAAGGCCTGTGGCAAAACTCTACAGGAACCCGAGCGAATTTTAAAATTTATTTCAGAGACTCTCCATATGATCTATTGGACTGCCCCATTTCCCAGTTGGCCCAGTGGAATTGCTAGTGAGTTAGAAACTGCTATTATCAGTGCTGGAGAAGGTATCTGATGGAAGCTGGAGCAGCTCAGGTGGTGGTGGTGAGGGCTGGTGTCCCCCAGGAGGCACTGCCCTCCTTTCCCTGCGAGTTGAGCAGGGTTGAAATGGCATTCAGCTAGGATGGTTTGCACTTCCTTCACTGCACTGAGTTATGTGGTCTTAAGTATTTCCAAAATGCTGCTCCCCATCCTTCCCCTGAAGCCTTTACAGCATCCATTGGGGTGGGTTTCAGCCAGGGTGACCTCAGCCCCTTGGCCTCACGGGCTAATTTGTAGCTGCACCTTTACAGTGTATTTCTGAACACATTTATTTACACCTGTTGTACCAGCCCCAGTCTGCAGCAGTGGGAATGCAGATCTGAGTGCAGCTGCCCTCGTGCTCAGCACTGCCAGGCAGGGATGCTCATCCTGTGCCTGCTGGTACCCTGCTGGTTGTGCCCAGGCTGGCAGGTGTCAGCTGTGCCCCGAGCAGGGCAGAAAGGCCAGTTTCTTTGTCCTTGGTGCTCTGGATGGGAGAACTCCGGGCATCCAGAGCCATGAGTGTGTCCTGTACCAGCTCATTGCCCTGTTGGTGCTCAGGGACACCCCAGCCAGCCTGATGACACCAGGGAAGTTACCCAGTGCCGTGGGCTTCTCCTGCCTCGGAAAATCCCCAATCCAACTTCCCTGTGAACCCCCTCTTCCCCTCCCACGTAGCAAATGGAGGCTGTCACTGTCGATTCCCACTCCTGTCATTAACACCTGGGGAGACTGTCAAAACAACAGCTCCAACCTGTCTGGTTTCTGGTTGAGGCAGCTCTGGCTGACACCTGTAACTCAGACCTGTCCCTCAGGCTGTTCAGAACTGCAGGGAGCTGAGGCCAGTGCTCTGCTCAGACAGGGGTTTCTGCACCTCCTGTTCTGGCTAAACTGGCCTCGAGGGAAAGGGCTGCTGCTTGCAGGGGTCCTGGCACAGGGAAATGCTCCTCACCAGAAGGGCTCTTTGAGGGGGAGGTGATTCCCCACACCAGTAGCCCAACAGCACAGAGATCACGTGCGTGTCTGTGTGTGAAAGATTAATGGCTGTTTGCTCTAATTGGAGAGTGTTCTCACTTCAGATTCCCTTCAGCTCAGCCACAGCCACCACCAGGTAGCAATATCAGCCTGTCAGTCACCACTGTCTTTAATTAATTAATGGTAACACTGCCAGGGAGCCTTCTGTACCAGTGACAAAGGGACAGTCTTCGGCTCGCAAAGCCGCACGGCTGCTGAGCTGGGAGCACATCCCAGGAGGATCCAGCTGCATCCTCAGCCTGCTCCTGGGTTAACTGGGGTGTTACTGGTTTTGTCTGCTGTCCCAGACAGCACCTTGCACGAGCCCAGTCAGTGCCTTTGCTTCCTTACTGAGTCAGCAGCCAGCCTGGCTGCCTGTTTGGAATAGGCAAAGCTGTGCCCACCTTCCTCAAAGTCTTCACAAGCCACCTGGACTCGGGCAGCAGAGAAAGGGGGGTTCTTACCCTGTGGTTTTGTTCATGCCCAGGACCCTGAGACCAGGGCCCAGCTGCCCCCAACCCCTCTGCTCTTGCTCAGCAGCTCAGCAGAGCCCTCTCACGTGTGTGCAGTCCTGGAGGGGTGCCACTCTCAGTGGTGACACACCTGGAGTCCCTCTCACCTGACAAAGGTGTACAGAGCTGGGAGTGTGTTGAGTAGAACCTCTTTTAGAAGCTGTCACTTCAGGAACAGAGGAGAAGGCAGAGTTTTGAGCCTGGAGGTCAATCTGTGTTACTCCTTGCACGAG